>NW_020221595.1:0-7751 GCF_003070985.1 Temnothorax curvispinosus
TTCGCGTATTAATTTTGTGTTGAAATTTTATCGCAACAAAGTCTAGTCTATGTATCATTGTAATGGAATTCTAATGATTACTTTTGAAGCAGAGTTTCAAACGCTTAGAATAGCAAAGGCAAATACATTACCTACATGCAAGAGCTCTTTGGTACCGGAACCTAAAGGATATCGATCGCGATGAAAGCACAGAACGTTGTATCGCATATTACGAGTAAGAGAATATTTCGTTTCTCATAACGTTCATATACACGATATCAATTGCAATATTTCTCAACGCGTGTTAAGTATCGGATCAGTTTCAACACACAATCGCGAATCTATATTTATCACCGAAAACACTTACTCATCAACGTTACATATTTATTATAGTTAGTAAGTGCAGTTTAGCAAGAGACGGAAAATGCGATATTATAATGCAAGACCTGATTAGCTTTAAAAATCACAGTATCATAAATAAATATAAGATAATTTGTCTCTTCTATAAGCGCGCTGAAGGAAATTAGAAATTATGGATTACGATCTTATCTATAATCCACAGGTAGAAAATTAGGTCAACACGAATATGCGATAAGTCTAGTTTTGGACACCTCTAACGTCGATTAGAAAAACCGTTGATGAAATTAAGCTTCACAGGTCTTTTCGGTAAATCCTACTTGTTCATCCTACCTTCCTCGGCAGGAGAAGTCGACGGTATCCTCCAACTCGTGCCCCTTCGCAGACTGACGACCACTTCCGCTTCCACTTTCGGTTCCAGCATTCCGATCGTTCATCAATCCCGCCAGGTCGTAAGGAAAAGAAAGGATGGGAAGAGAGAAACAATAGGTCGCGTACGGTGGTATCGCGACAAAACTCGGTCAAACTAAGTTGACACTGGTCAACCGCGTCTATTCCTCAGACAGGCGAGGAATTCCCGAGGATGCCTATCGACCGGCTACTCGCCTATCGCGCGGATCGGCCAATGGTAGTGACAGGGACAGTCACGTGCGACCGCTTTCGACAGTGTGTCCTCGATGATCCGTCAATGCAGTGCGACTCGAGCAACGTATACCTCCGCGACTCTTTTTTATAAACGCGAGCATTCCGGACGCCGATCGGTACCGGTAGTCGCCACTCACCACCGTCGCGAGTCGCACTGTTTGATATTCATTCGCGGGTGCATTGCGTGTAAATTATCTACCGCGAGAACGTCGCTCTCTTTCCTTCCGTCCGTTTATTCGTTCCCCACGCGAGGAAACTGTCTTCTTTCCCGCACTTGCTAGGTCCCTTGCCCGGATTCTGAATCACTCGAAGAGACGATCTTATAACTGCCGAACGATTTATTGAATTTTGGAACGCTAGAACAGATGATTAGTGAATGATCAACGTGATGAAATTTTGACAAATATTATATCAGAACTGCAATTGAATATTTACGTTTAATTAAAATCAATACATTATTTCTATTATTCGTAATTGTATTGATATTACTAGAACTCATGTATAAATATATTATTTCATTATCATATAAAGTGAACTGGAGTTTAGGATAAAAAGTTTAGATACACTTTCATCAAACTTCTCTTTTAAAGTGACAAGGAAGCCCAAGAAGACATACGAAAGATGATATTCTTTCAGACATCTTTATAGCATTTTCTAGACTTTTAGTGAGTTTGAGTTTATGCAAAATACTCTTCACAGATTCAGTGACATTTAAAAATTTAAATTTTAATTAATACCTGAAGAATAAATGTAGGATGAAACTGAGACGTTTAAAGAAAAAGTTTGCTAAAACATTGCTAAATAAAATACCAATGCTGGGACACTTATAAGATCTATGTTTGGATACCTTTATTATTTTAGTTCTTAAATAAGTATAACGCGAATTAAAATCAAAGATAAAAATATAATACAAGAAAAATATTTTTATCTTCGATTTTAATTTGCGTTATAACTTATTTAAGGACTAAAATGATAAAAATGTCCAGGCATTGGTACATTTAGCTTATTCCATAAAGTATTGCAACATTTTCCGACTATAATTACCATTTCAGGTGTAACTCTTGACTTTATCATCAGCAATACACGTTTTTGATATTGCAATATGATACGTTGCAATATCGAAACATGGCGCATATGCCATCAAAGTTGAATCAATTATGACGTTCGTAATCAAAAGTCAGTCTATGTCGTTCGCTTAAATATACCTTTAAGTGCGGTAAAACGAGATCGATCGCGATCCGACAGGAAAGTCACTCCAGCAACACCTCGCGCGAAGTGTGGTCGACGTCATACTGCCAGTATCACTTCTCGCGTAATACACCGAAGAGCCGACCGCTGCTTGTTTGCAATTCGCGAGTTTACGTGTCGACGCGCGCGTCAGCTTCCAGGAATTTGTGAGATCTCGTAGAAACCGGCCGTGGCAGGCCGGTTCTTTTTATTACGTCGGGAATCGCTATCGCGAATTCAGGCGCGAATATTCGGTCCCGGTTGACGGAGCGGCCGAGGTCTAATCGAACAGGACGTTCGGCGTAGGTACAATATGGCGATAAGCGCGCCGTTGATAAGCGTATGATTGGCCGCACATAACGAACGTTCGGTCGCGACTGAAAGACCGAGTTAAGGCTCGACGGTTTATTTCCATCGCATGTCGTGCCGAGGAACGAAATGCCGATATTTCGCGATACGCTACCCACCTAGCCAGAATTAATTAAGCGCGTGAAATGTGGTGTAAGCACGGGAAATTAGTTTTTCTCCGCGTGTTCATCGCGCGTCGCAAAAAAACGTGCGGACGGGAGCGTCGGGCGAGTGAATTATAAATTCGCACGCTTCTCCGTCCCAGAAATAAAAAAGGATTTTCACTCGGAGTTGGTTTTCACATGGCGCGAACCATGTCACACTGCACTCCCGCGCGTAGCTTCAATTCTTTGGCTGCGGCACGTGAAACTCTTTCGAAATTCACAACGAATAAAATAGAAACACCCATTTGCGACGCATCATTCAAATTCTAAAATATAAATGAACAATGTTGAAAATAAAAACGTCAATTATCTATACTGAAAACCTCATTTGCTTTTACAATATTTTCGATTCTAGTTTGGAGGTGTACACGTGGTGTTCGTGGCCAAAGAATCAGACGCTATTTGATTTCCTCGCGGAACAAAGTCAAGTGCGAATTATGCGAATACAACGAGCGCCCGTGTGTGACTGAGGAGCGCGAGCGGCGCGTTTAAAAGTTCGTTTATTTTGGTTATATCGCGTCGTGCCAAAAAGCCGAACGCAGCTGACAGCCGGTGGTGACATAGTGATCGTGGCGGTGACGTCAAACGGTATAAATCGCTCGAGATGTTTTCGGAACAATTTCTTTGAGACTGTATTTACGAGGCGCCGTGAAAGAGCGACGAGATGTTTTCGGACCTAAGCGAATGGGACACTAGGAAGAGGAGCGCTAAGTATATTATGTTACACCCTGAAGGAATTAAACAAATAAAGAGGCGAACACCAGTCGCTGCGGGACGACACAAAAAGAAACACAATCTTAGAAAACTAGTATCTTCATTTTTTTTCTCGTTCAATATTTCGTAAGTATACATAATTGTTCTCACGACAAAACTTTCGCAACTCCCCTCGACGGAGATCTCTCTTCGGCGAGACGGATCCGCCTCTTCGTTTCTCGCATATCCTCTACACACTTCGTTATTATATTAAATTTCACTTTTACGTATCACTGATGTACTCGATGGTTCGTCGAACTCGCTACGCGAGCGAGCAATGCGGGAATTAAGTATCGATAACGATTCAATTTCGCCTATCTACATTGAATCCTGCTTATCGCAATCGTGCTCTACACGCGAAAGAGTTGCCCCGCGAATCGAAGTGAGTAATTCCTTGAGCACCAAATTGGAATATTTCAAAGTTATGAAAAAAACCTTTCTTCCTAAAAAGTAATCTCTTTATAGATATATCTTTATAACATTCCTGCAATAAGAGAAAAAAACCCTTTCCTTGTTGAGAAACGTCAGGTGGTAACATTTAAAAATAAAAATTTAATACCAACGATCCTGCAAAAAATTTTAAGTTCGAAATATGATCAATATATTATTTAAAAAGATATTTTCCTAAATATATATAAATAAAATAAAAAATTAGAAAATAATGGATGAAAACACAATCAAACGTCTTAAAAATATTTGAAGAATACCAAAAGCCTTAAAAAACAAACCATTTTTGCAGCTATTTCAAAATGAACGGCCACGTATGCCATTGAATAATAGCGTATACATGAATATGTCTTAACGCGACTTGGACGAAATCACAAAAAAGAGAGAGATAGAGAGAGGAGAAAAAGAGAGAAATTATGTTGCAACGAACATATTGCGCGAGCATTAATGCGCGATTCCCACGCTTATTACCCTGACAAGCAAAACCTTGCGATCAGCTTATCGCGCCTTCGTCAAGCTGAAAATCTCGCGCGCGAATCCTAATCATCGCAAGCCTATTCTCTCGAGATACTTGCAAAATCTCTCGATGAACACTTTTTCCTGCGGCCGCTTGACCGCCGTCTCAATAATACCGACATTGGCGGAGCAAAAGGACTTGACGAGCATCACGTGAGCCGCCATTAGCAGGTCGTCGTCGGCGGTGAAACGTCTGTCGCGAAGGAGCGGCGCGAGCGACGGCTCGTCGTGGCACCGAGCGTCCCAGAAATCGTCCTCGCGGTAACAGGCGTGTTTCGCGTACGCGGTGGTGAGAACGGCGATCAGATACGCCAGGAACCTGCGGTGGCACCACAACGTCTCGTGATTGTCGTGCAGAGTGATGTACTGCTCGTTGAACAAGCACTCCTCCGTCCAGTACGACAACGCCCTTAAGTAACACCTGAGTTTGCGGACGTCGGTGGTCGAGTAACCGTGATCGCGCTCCAGACCTCGCGCGGCGACCTCGCGAATACGTTCCAGCAACGTCCGTTCGTCGTCGTCGAGGTCGTGACGGCCCATGTAGAAGAACGGTCCGTCCTGCCCGCAATAGCCGGAGTTGTCGTACGTTTCCCTGCCCGAGGAGACCACGGCCAGGATGTACTTTCGCAGCAGAAACTGCCGATAGGAATACGCGCTATGGTCGGACACGTGTTGCCGGCACCAGGTGAGCGTGTTTATCCACTCGGTGTCAAAGCTGAGACGTCGTAGACCGCGGGACTCGAACAGGGTGACCAAGTGGCGCCGATAGCTCCACGCGTGGTAGTTGTTCGCGTAGCGATCGGCGCAGGTCTGCACGAGCTCGAGCTCGTCGTTGGCGAGCGCCTCGGCGACGTCGGTCCGTCGCTCGGCGTCCAGGACGAACGGTATCAGCCAGCTCCGATATGAGAAAGCCTCGAAGCACTTTGGCGTGTGATAGAGCACCGGTCGGGTGAAGGAGAGCTCGTCGCGCGGGTCCAACCTGCCGGCGCGCACCAGCTCCCGCCGCATGTTCCAGAACATGGTCACGCTCGGATTGAGCAGCAGGGCGCCTAGCAGCCATCTCGCCACGGTGCTGGGTTCCTCACGCCGCTGATGGCGCGTCCGCCGATACTCCAGCAGCCGGCGATACGTGTACACGTAGAGCGGTTGAACGCACCACGACGCCAGGCCCAAGCTGTCCTCCTGGTGAAACACCGGCGACCGATTCTCGCTATCCTCCATCGGCAGGATCACGAAGCTCCTTCTAGGAAGGCAGAGAAGTCGCGTGTAAAATTGTCGCTTCGCTTTGTGCTCGTATTGTAAGAAAGAAAGCAACGTCCGTGAGTGTTTTTCTTTATGTTAGTGAGTCTTTTAAATTGATGTGTGAATAAAGACAGTTATGTTATTCCAAATTCCTCTGCATTACATTAATATTTCTTATTATTACATTTCATTGTTGGCCTAGTACGCGATAAAATTAACCGTAATAAAAATCTATATGTATAATCATTTCGTTAGTACTATTAATATTACATATTATATTAAAAATAATATCAGAGACAGAAAGAAAGAGAGAGAAAAACTGTATGTGTGTAATTATTCTAAATCGTATGCGGCGAATATAAGATAAGGAATAAAAAAGTAAAATGTAATAATTATCAATTTTTTTCGTGACAAAGCTTAAGATAGTGCGTTTATTAATTTATGTTTGAATAAAAGCAAATGTGTAAAACAATTATTTCGATACTCGGCAATGCTCTATTACCTAATCCTAATCCAAGAATGGGCGCCTGATATTCTTTTTTTATAAATTGTCACCTAGGGTGATTTTTACACGCCAATTAAAAGCCATTGTTATTAATTACATATTGCATTGCATATTTTTGGTTGTTCTATAAATTATAAGTATTTGAGGGCAATATATATATTCAATATTTTCTGAAAAGGAGAAACCAAAAAAAATTTTTTAAATGAAAGAAGAACATAAAATTAATATGAGCTTAATCTTTTTCAACACTGGGATGTAAAAATCACCCCCAGGCGCCCTTTCCTAGATTAATATAATATAGGTATTAATATATTAAAATCCGCAATGCGTCTAGGAATGAGTGATGCAGCAGGATAAGATAATAATTTGTCGCAATGCTGATGTCTGCAGGAAAGTCTGCAGAAGAGTTTATCTCGCACCGACAAATTTATATAATCTCCTGTAAAATTACAAGTCCCCTTGTGTCCCGCACGAAATCTTCCTCAATCCAACAATTTAAAAAGCAAGCTTATCAGTACGAATCGAATGTATTTCAAGGAAACGCTTATAATGATCCTTCTCTGATTTCCAATTTTAGATCTATCGTAGAAAAACTGAAATAACACCGTATATGCTTTTTATGCGAGCCTGTAAATTAGTATCTTGAAGCTAATTCGTTATACATACGATTCCGTATTCGATATTGCGAAAGCGTAAAGCGCATTACGTAAAACTTCGGATAATTATGTGTATATGGCGTGTGTACGCGAAAAAAATTTTATAATCACACGCATATATTATACATATACGCGGAGATAGTCGATAATCGAAGGAGTAAACTCGAGACGGAAAGAAACGACTGTGAGAGAGTTTTTTCTTTCCTCTCCGTCTCGATCGCCGGCGCAGAAAAACCGAAACCGGTAAGAATAAACGAGCAATTAAAACCGAGCGCGTTACGTAAGCGGAATTAAGGATCGCGATTATTAGCACTCGATGCTCCCCGGATGGCGCTACTTTACGAGCGCCGGACGCGGCCAATTATTTACGACGCACGAGACGTTCCCCCGTCTCTGTCTCGCGCGCAGATTTCTTCTATGTTTTGCTTTAATCTTCTGTCCTTTTTTTTATTTTGTCCCAATTATAGTCGGCGAACGCGAATTTATTTTAATCTCGAGCTCGACAAAACTGGGATAACGAGATTAACGAGCACTTTTCGAAAATAAGCTTCGGACCGAGGTTTTAACGAGCTCCCGAGTTTTTATACAACACTCCGGAATATTCTTATTCGTACTAACACGAATTAAGAGTCTCGAATTAAAAGGGATGAAATGTAAAACGGGGCGTTAATAATGCTCGGTCATTACTCTTCACATACGCGCGAGGTATGCGTTCCGCGTTAAACCCGAGGCTTAAGAAGATTGGTTTTAATTACTCGCGGAGTAATTCGAACTAGCCGAGCCGCCGACCGTAATTTTCCGACGTCCTACGTTACATCTAACACAGCTATCGACTATAATGATTACACTGCAATTGACTGCGCCATGAATAATTCGAAAGGAAAAAGAAATACGTATTATTTATTCCATCGT
>NW_020221596.1:0-2188 GCF_003070985.1 Temnothorax curvispinosus
TCGCGGTTCGGGTTTCGCATGTTTCGCGTGCGCTCGTTTAGCCAACGGCGGTATATTAATCGTACATGCAACAATACTACGCCGTTTTACCGCTCGAACAATCTCCATTACCGTCAGATCGCTCCATCGACGGTCCGCTTATTGTGGTCTCTTTTTCCCCCAGTTGGGAACCACTGTCGCGTCTACGATCAAACACGTCGGTGTTATTTTGTTATCTGCGGGTCGTTACAGCTGATCCGGACTTTATTAAATCGTAGGACTGGTTCTCGCGGCTACCACACCGGTCATTAATGCCATTTGCTAACCGCGTCATTTTTACATATTTTGTTCGGGTGACGGTTTCGCCCCGGGTTACCTCACACGAGTGGGAATTAATATACACGTGTTTCCAAGCGTTCTGAAGTAGATTTCGTTACTCGCTGACGGTTTTGCCCCGGCTTCGTAAAACTTGTCAAATTTGCCTCGTCGTTGCGAATTCTCGTACCGTATCGCGGGATTCTACTCACGGGACTATTTTTCGACAATCTCATTTTGCCAATGTGCCCCCGATCTTATTTGTCGCGTTATTCGTTCATTTATCGTGACTTTTGTGAATCGAGCTTTCAAAATTAAATAAACCGATGCATTTGCGTGACTCTACTTTATCTTATTTATTTAAACGTTGTTATAGTCTTGTTTTCCGTTTCGTTCCATTCGTTTTGTTATCTGTAAATAAAATGCTTGGGGAAAAGAAGAGGATAGCTGACCATTGAATTTGTTTGTTAAACAGGTTTTTAATATCGCAATTTTTTACTCCCCTGTCTCATCGCACGCACGCCGCTCGCTAACGATCAATTGTCGTTTTGCCTCGCGATTGTGTAATCTCGAATCCTGTTCTCTTATCGGTTGTTTTACCATGTGAATCGTTTATTCACTTAATCTACCACTAAATGTTTTTCTTTTATTATATCTTAAATCTAGAATTAACTTTTACATTCTTATATCTAACGCTTATTGTTATCGCTTATTGTTTGTTATTTTAGTCTTTTGTCGTTGTCACATTTTCGCGCACGCACTATTCTCGCCCTGCGGTTGTTCGTTCGGCCAAGTTGCCCCGTCGCTCCTCAGTTCCTCCATCCTCGGGCTGCTTTGGCTCGTCCCGGTTCTTGGGTCGCTTTATCATGGGCTGTGCCAGCACCCTGTAGTCGGTTATCGATGGTAACTGGCGTTGCTGCGACCGCTGCTCGTGTACGATGGCTGCCGTCGGCTGCATACTCCCCGTCAGCGGGGAATCGATGCTCGTCATCGATGCGCCGCTCAATTGTATCGTGCACGACTGCTGTTGCTGCACTTGTTGCCGCTTTTGCAATTGTCTGCGCACACGTCGTTTCTCTAGTTGATCCTCGTGCTCCGATCGAAATATCTGACGAGTTTTCGTTGCTGCTTTACGCGCCGCCGCTCTCCCGCCAGATTTTCTCGACGATGTTATCACGAAGCTCTGCTCGTGGCTCATTTTCACCATTGTTCCAGATTTTTCGCTTGTCGGTTCGCTTTTTGATTCGTCACCGACATCTTTCGCGTCGTCATCGTTGTCCTCGTCGTCATCGTTTTCGAATTTGTTGACCGCTCCGCTCTTGTCGTCGTCGCCCTTGTCTCCGTCGTTCTGGTCGACGTCGTCTCGGTTGTCATCGCCATTTCCATCGTCGCTGTCATTGCTACTTTCATCGTCGTCGACGTCGTCATCATCGTCACTATATATTATTCGCGGTTCGGCATTTACTTTTGCCAATTCTGCGAATCCGCTAGTACTTGGTATCGCATTACCGAGAATCTCCGTCACTTTATCGTTGTTGTTGTTGTCGTCGACTTTCTTTCGCGATTCGACCTCGACCACTGCGTCGTTCGGTTCGCGTATTCTTGTGGACGTTTTGATTTCACGACCGTTTACTTGAATCGCGATCTCGTACGGCACCTCGTTAGCATCGTTCGCGTATCGCGCCGCCATTGCTATCATTGCTTCCGCCACGATTTCGTTGTCCGTTTCACGTTTCACGCGCACCGTTTCGCACACATTGTTCGGTCTTCCCCTGAGTTGTTCCAGATATAATATTCGTCTGACGATCTCTTGGTTTTGCATGAGTTCCTCGCGCACCGAGTCATGTTCACTTGCGTAGGGGTCTGTTGGCAAAGCATCCGCGTATGCCTCGGC
>NW_020221597.1:0-1525 GCF_003070985.1 Temnothorax curvispinosus
GGAGCAACAAAATTGGGAATTGAGCAACAAATTAGCAACAAAAGAGCACTAAATTTCTGTATAAATTTTATTCGATTGTGCTGAATTGGCTGTGTCAGCTTAATAGACGTCGCGGCCGCAGCATATCCCCACTAACTGGCTAGTTCGGACACGAACCATTAGCACGGACGCAAACCATGTGCGGTTACCGAGCGAAACGACGTAGTTGAGGCGCACTTTCTCAGGCGGCGCGTCGGAAAATCGGGCACACAAAAATTGACGGAAAACGCCGGGATGGCCTCTCTCAGGTTTCTCTCTGGTAGTTATAACATCGATGTTATAATTTTGCCGTAAATCGGGCCGTGGAAACATGACGCACTTACAAACGTGATCACAAAACGTCACAAATTTAAAAGTTTTTTTTCGGAGTGATGCCACAGTTAAAACGCGAGTCACGCGGACGACGCGGGCGACGCGGCCCGAAACAGTCGAAACGGAGATAGAGGGGATACTCACACAAAAGAAGAGCCATTCAGCGCGGCGCTGGGCGTATACAAACGTTGCTCCTTTCTTGAGTATTTTCTTTATCTCCGTTTCAATGGGTACGTTCAGCAGACACAACTGTTGACTCTGCGTTGATTGGTTAGTTCTAAAAGTAAGAGCCAATTACGTTCGACTGCTATTGAACGCGACCAATAGACTTAAAAAGATACAGCGGTGATCGGCATTCGCAAAAATAAAAGGTTTGCGCTATTCTTATTAATATTTAGGGCGATATTCATAGCCGGATCTTATATCTAAGATCGTCTTAAGTCTGATCAAAAGCAATCTTAAGATTGGCTTCGTTCAGCCAATCAAATTACCGTATTAGTAACTTAAGATATTACTTAAGAAGCTTGAAATAAGATCCAACTATGAATACTGCCCTAAATATTAATAAAAATAGCGCAAGCCTTTTATGGGCCAAAGCACATATGACAGTCGTAGTCGTGGACGTAAGTAACGCACAAGCTTTGGCGTATCCTGATCTGCCAGGTCGGGGACTACGACCGTCGTATATTGCTATGCCATGTTATGTGCTTTGACCCTATCTTTGCAAATGCCAATCATCGCGGTCTCTATCTTCCGCGGTCTCTAATACTACATTTACGTGAGCGTTACTTTTGTAGTAACTTACGATAATTCCTTCGCATAAACGGGATTGTGTAGTAACTTGCAATAATTTACTCCGCGTAAACGAGTGATATATCGTAAGTTACTACAGAAGTAACGCTCGCGTAAACGTAAATGGCGTTTTCGATTTACTACTCGACCCGACTCGGGTCGCATCAATGGACGTGGAATACATACATAGATATGTATGTTTTCCACGTCAATGATGCTAGAGTCCTGTATACATGATGCAACCCGAGTCGGTTTGAGTCGCAAATCGAAAACGCTAAAAGTCTATAACACTCATACAAAAGAGAAGTCACGTATGTGTGCGCCCAGCGCCGCGCTGAATGTATCCCCTCTATATCCGTTTTGACTATTTCGGGCCGCGTCG
>NW_020221597.1:1625-5914 GCF_003070985.1 Temnothorax curvispinosus
ACATAGTATTCTTGCGTACCTAGTCTTAAGTATTTCGGTGACTCGCGTGAAACGTCGGCGGATCGCGATCAACGCGGAATCGATAATTGCGCGACTCACCAATCGGTGCTGCCCTCGCTCACCCCACGAGGGCACCCGCCTGAAGAACAAGTACTCGCTCGCGACACTGTTCCAGCGCCGCGAGCTCTCGGCACTCATCGTTACGACGTCTCATCGTTACGACGTCTCGGAGCACGGAGAGATTAACGGAGCACAGAGAGATTATCGGAGCAGAGAGACTTGTGCTAATATCCGGAGTCGCGAGATCATCCGCTCGCTCCCGGATAGTGCGATCGCCTACTTTCTCGGCCTGTCTGTGTGCTACCTTTACCTGCTTCCTCCTGCTTGCTTGCTGCCTGCCTTAACTTACTGCTGCCTGCCTCGCTTTCGCCTTGCTTGCTGCCCTGCTTGCGCTGCTGCACGAGCCCGATCGCGACGAAGCCGAAGCATCCAGGAGTCGACGGCACAACGAACGGTGAGTCGCATTTGCTTAAAACAACTCGCTTTGGGGGAGACTTACACCCCCTGGTCCTTCGAGCTTCGCTTTATCGCAAATCCGGGTACGGCTCTACCGCCCCCCGAGCAGATACATTATCACATTATTTGTAAGTGCGTCATAGACTATTACTAGTAGTAACTTATGCCGGGATTACGATGAACTTTACGTAACGGGACGCGACGGAACGCGACTGGACATTGAAAAATGATTTGACAGCGTAGCGTGAATAGAAGCGTGAATCATTTTTCAATGCACGCTGCTTCACGTTACGACGATAAGTTCGTTACGTCCCGTCGCGTTTCGTCGCGTCCAGTCGCGTTCCGTCGCGTCCCGTTACGTAAAGTTCATCGTAATCCCGGCATTACGATAATTCCTTCGCGTAAACATCAAGATTTTGGGCCGATATCACAGTCTCCGATTAAACTCATTCTTCGTCTCTTCCTAGGGGGACAGTTAGAAATCGGAGAATCACGTTAATCGGAGACTGTGATATCGGCCTTTTGTAGTAACTTATGATAATTTACTCCGCGTAAACGATCAAATTATCGTAAATTACTACAGAAGTAATGCTCGCGTAAACGTAGTATACGTTTACACAGCCCGATTTACGGCAAAGTTATAAACATCGATGTTTAATAACTACTGACGTTAAATGCCGTCTAAACGTTACTTTTAATGTCAGTAATTATATAACACCGACGTTATAACATCGCCGTAAATCGAGCCGTGCAAACGTAATTATAGTCGAAACGAAAACGGATTATTACGCTACCTTGGTGCTACCATTACAGATAATATATACAGGAAAGATAAAAAGACGAAGATGGCGAAAGATACACCGAAAAATGTAAGTACATTTGTATTAAACGCGTAAAGAAATTATATAAATTTTGATAAATGTGATCCATCTCTAACCAATATCTTAATTTTAGATGGAAGTCGACGAATTACTGGACTACGACTTCACAAAATTTGATTTGAGTCCTATGACTCAATGTGATCTTGCTGATGACCGTTCTGCTGGTGATCGTCCCGTCGATGACCGTTCTGCTGGTGATCGTCCCGTCGATGACCGTTCTGCTGGTGATCGTCCCGTCGATGACCGTTCTGCTGGTGATCGTCCCGTCGATAACCGTTCTGTTGGTGATCATCCCGTTGGTGATAATCAACCAGTTGATCGTCCTACAATTTCTCGTCCTGCAGTTGCTACAATTTCTCGTCCTGCAGTTGCTACAATTTCTCGTCCTGCTGTTGCTAAAATTTCTCGTCCTGCAGTTGCTACAATTTCTTGTCCTGCAGTCGATCGTCCTACAACGGCTAGAATTTCTCGTCCTGCAGCCCAACATGTTAGAATTTCTCGTCCTGCAGTTGATCATATAACTTCTCGTTCTACTGTTGATCGTCCTGGAACTTCTGGTCCTGATGCAGTTCATCATCCTACTGATGATCCTATTGTTGAAAACGAGAGCGATGTTTTAGGTAATAATATTTTAATTAATTAATTATGATTTTATAATTGTATTTAATTTGTACTTGATATAATGAATTTTGTAATTGTAAAGATTTACAGAGACATAGAGGAAGAAGGAGTGGAGTTCGCCGGCAACAAGAACGATTCATGCAGTTTTTATATCAATTGTCATCTGCTCACTACAATTGGGGTAGAAGAAATCGAGGTCGAAGAAATTACAGACAATAAAGGTTAGAAGAAAATAGTAATACATGTGTAATTGAATATTAATATATAAAATATTAATATATATATATATATATATATATATATATATACATATAAAGTTACACACACATTCCCCCCTCCCACACACACACACACACGTGTATGTGCACTATAATAAAATACTACTTTAGAAAATATTTTATATACACAAATCAATGTGCGTGTGTGCGTGTGTGCGTGTGTTGAATTGTGTGTAATATTAGAGATAGTTTTTATATTGTTGATGCCGTTCCACAGGGCGATATAGCAGCGTTAGGTGAAAGGCGTCCGCGACGGCGGCATGGCGAGCCTCCTCGCCCTGGCGCTCCTCTGTATACTCCACGCCTCGTGCTCTGTGAACGGATTACTGAAGAGCTATTGCGATATATGCCCGGAAATCAATTACACCTGCAAAACCGATGATTATTGTTTTGCTAGTACGAGCCTGAAAAACCACGTCATTACATGCTCGAAGTATCGTCGAGCGGCGATGACGCAACGTGTGTTACCTAGAAAATGGCCTTGACGATAGCACTACCAAATGGGCAGTCCATAAATGTCAACAGTAGACCGGTTTCATATTCCTCATCAACGCAATGCGAGGCTCTGCAAGATTCACGAAACCTAATTTATACCCGTACTGTCGTCATCTATAATACTGTCGTTTCTATTTACCCGTAATGTCATTATCTAAAATAATTTCTGCGTTGCCAGCGTTACTTTATATAGTTTTTAAAATGATTATTTGATTTATTGAAACCGTATTGCATAATGTATTAGTTACATTCGCTAAATGTATGTAGTAGTAGTAGGAAAGTGAGTGATGCCCCCACTGGGGCCCCCGACGGCACCTAGATCTTACTGATCCTTTATGTGCCTCCCCACTCTTTTAAATGTATGTAAGTTTTACATGGATATTAAATACATGTATTAAACATATTTATAAAAGTACAATTTAATTGAACGTCACTCTCCTCCAACTTTATCCCCTCTATCCATCTCTATCTCCATTTCGACCATTTTGGGCCGCGTCGCTCGCGTGACTCGCGTCTTATCTCTAGCATCACTGCGATCGAACGTACATACATACACGTTTCCTTCTTTCGCTGTATTCGCAAGAAATTTGCTAAGGTCAAAGACACTCAGAACCGGGAATACAGACGGACGTATAATAAGAATACTTAATAATCTAATTAAGTATACATGTGATTGTGTATATTATGATACATATTTTTCTAAGACACAAATAAAGATATTTTTTTTTTTTTTAATCGAGCGAGTAAGCATAAGGCACACAAATTATTTAATAAAAATAATCGTATATGTTATTATATCATCCTACTACTAATGAAAACGAGAGCTCTTTAAGCGATCACACACACACACACACACACACACATATATTGTATATAGGTTTGCCCATGCAATGATCTGTGTCCAAGTTGAGTACAAGAGAGAAAAGTAGATTGATGATCTTTGCTCGCAATGCGCAAGCGTAGAGATGACATCTTGCTCACCGCGCTATTCTCGTTTGCGCATTGCGGACAAAGGTTTTCTTAAACAAATGTAGTTCTCTCTCGCACTCAACAAGTTATCGATATATCGTGACATTTTCTCTGTGAGTGAATTAACCTTTGTGAGTGAGTAAAATTGTCTCTTCTCACCTGAGGGAAAACGAAAAAACCCGTAAAATTGTCTGCTAATAATATCCAGCGGACGGTGAGTTGCACCTGCGATCGTACCTGTCTATATTCTGTATCCGGCCCGTAATAGGGTAACTATTTCTTTTTGTAACACGAAAACTAGGCTGCGTTCCAATATTCGCTGTCAATACTAAAAATTTATATTGTGCGTGACGTAATTTACAGATAGATTTTTAGTACTGGCAGTTAATATTGGAACGCAGCCCTAAAAACCTGCACAACTGTCATTATGAACACATAACAATTCATAACGGATTACAGAATTGCACTATTGGACCGGTTTCGCGGGTACCTCTGAATAATTTGGGTGCCCGTATCGTACGGATATCCG
>NW_020221598.1:0-2722 GCF_003070985.1 Temnothorax curvispinosus
AAGATTTCAACTTTTTATCTTCCCCGGGTTTGACAACCGTATCTCGAATCATAACCAAATCGCCACTATTATACTTAGTGGGTTTTTTATGCCGCTTGTCGTAATACATTTTATTATAATTCTTTATGCACTCAGTAGAGTCCATAGCCGCCTCGCGAATCGATTCTCGGTAGGACTCGAAATTAAAATCAACTTTCGCTATTCGATTTAAACAATCTACTAGTTTCGCATCCACGTGACTACGCTGGTCGTAACCAAGGAGTAGTTTTGAGGGAGAATTTTTCAAAGAGGAATGATGAGTATTGTTTATCACGTATTGAATAGCGCTCAGGCATTCTTTCCATTTGCGAGGATCCTCTACAATCTTTCTTAAGGACGACTTTAGGAATCTATTCACCCTCTCCACTAAACCGTTTGCCCAAGGGGCCGCCACCGCCACTTTACGATGTTTAATTCTTTTCGAATTTAAGAATTCGGAAAATTCATGCGAGGTAAAGGCAGTTCCTCTATCCGAAACAATTTCGCTCGGGTTACCGAACATGCAAAATAAATTTTCAAAATGTTTAATCGCCTCTTTCGAATTGGTTGTTTTTACGGGGAACAACCAGGTGTACCGCGTATACGCGTCGACTATCAAAAGGATATGTTTATATCCGCCAACCGATTCTATCAAAGGGCCATAATGATCGGTATGTAGCAATTGAAAAGGTACCGTAGGAGTATTTGTTGCCTGCAATTCGCCTTCGCGTACATTGACGGATGTGTTGGACATCAGGCAAACCAAACAATCGTCAATATAGTCACGAACTTTTTTATGCATCGACGGAAACCAATAATTTGTCGCTACGCCTTGGACCGTCTTTTCCACTCCGCAATGTGCCATACTATCAAGATACGCTCGAATTACATTACCGACCATTGAATCCGGAACAACGAATCGTGGCTTGTCCGAACCCTTTCGATATATTAATCCTTCTATTAATTCGAATTTATCGTTATCTTTATACTCTAATTCTTCCGCAATGGTTTTCAATCTAGCGTCTGTCAATTGCTTGTACTCAAGCTCTCTTTCTAAAGGCATTGAATCGACATATGCCACCATTCGACTTAGTGCATCGACATGCGCCATTTTTTCGCCTGCGCGATGAATTAACTTAAAATCGTAATCTTGTATACGAAGTGTCCATCGAGCGATTCTTGGGTTTAAATGCGCTTTATTCACGGCGTAGACCAAAGCTTGACAATCCGTAATTACGGTGAATTTTATTCCATAGAGATAAATGTGAAATCTTTCGATCGACTTTACTATGGCTAACATTTCAAGCTCGAAACTATGATAGTTGGCTTCGGCCTTGTTCGTTGCTTGACTGAAATAAGCTACAGGAGCGAAAACACCATCATTTTGTTTTTGCAATAGAATACCAGCTATCGCGATATGACTAGCATCAGTATGTAGCTGGGTCTCAGCTTCTGAATTGTAAAGTCTTAATACCGGGTAAGAGATCAAATCTTTTTTCAATGTTTCGAAAGCCTTTTTACAATCATCATTAAAGATGAATTTACTCGATTTTCGAAGCAAATTAGTCAAAGGTTTTGCCTTGGTGGCATAATTCTGAATGAATCTACGGAAATAATTGGTTAAACCCAAAAATCGCTGTATGTCCACTACCTTTTTCGGTATAGGAAATTTCTGAATGACGTCTGTGTGCCTTTCACTGATAGTGATACCATTTGCCGACACCATATAACCTAAAAATTCGATTTTTAATCTTAAAAATTGACTTTTTTCGAGATTTACTTCAAACTGGTATTTCTTGAGTTCAAGAAGTACTCGTTTAATTATTTCCAAATTTTCTTCTACAGTATCGGTAGCTATTAGAATATCGTCCATATACAAGATGATTTGACGTGTTCGTATCAATTCGGCTAAATCAGGAAGATTTTTTAAACGTTTATAAAACTCTGCTCCTGATTCGCCGTATCCGAAAGGCAGATAGACATATTCATACTGGCCATCATAAGTGGCAAACGAAAAATATTTTGTATCTTCCGGATGGACTTCAACTTGGTGGTATCCATCCTTCAGATCTATTAAAGTGTAAACAGTCTTATTTCCGACATCGACCAAACAATTTTCAATAACAGGGAAAGGACATTTCTGCCGATGTACGCGACAATTTAACGGCCTGAAATCTACGCATAACCGCATTTTGCCGTTCTTTTTTCGAACTAAAACCGTTCTCGCGCAATACGGGGAGGAACTGGGCTTAATTTTACCTCTTCGCAAGAGATCGTCTATTATTTCCCTCGTTTGCTCTCTTTCTTTCCACGAAACGCGTCGAGGCGTGTATGCGTATATTGAATCATCCTTGAGTGGTACTCTTACCAAATATTTTTCTCCGGGAGGTGTTACCTCCGTTAATTCGACTTCCTTGAATACAGAAATTAAACGTTTCTTGACATTATTATCAAAATCGGTTTCGATAAACGATAACTTTTCGTCAAAACTTTCAGATGATTCAGTAATCGCACCCGCAAACGCAATCTCGTTAAATAACTGTAATCTATTCTCCGGACTATCGGTTGATGGACTATATACAATTTTTAATTTATGCTCATTAATGAAATCCATACCGATTATCAAATCCATTGACAGAGAATCATTTTGCAAAACCTTCAAATCAATCGAAGCTGAAAAATCCGGTAACGGAGATAAGATTAT
>NW_020221599.1:0-284 GCF_003070985.1 Temnothorax curvispinosus
CACTCAGGAAACAAAGACGTAGAGGTAAGAAGCGTTGCAGGTAACCTGAGACACTTCCTACGTGAGTGGGAGTCGATTGGCTCGGATTCATTTGTACTACAATGCAAAGGTTATAAAATACCCTTCACTTCTCCTCTTGTACAATTACCCGCTCCACCGGAGCCTTCATTTTCTGAATCTGAATATTCTCAACTATAATGTGCAATCATGCATTTACAGGAACTGGGAGCCATCGAATCATGTACCCCTTGTAAGGGTCAGTTTATTTCCTCATACTTCCTAGT
>NW_020221599.1:384-2273 GCF_003070985.1 Temnothorax curvispinosus
AATGTAATCATATTCGTAAAACATAGGTCGGTGGTGTAGTTGTTAGACAGCCACTCAGGAAACAAAGACGTAGAGGTAAGAAGCGTTGCAGGTAACCTGAGACACTTCCTACGTGAGTGGGAGTCGATTGGCTCGGATTCATTTGTACTACAATGCGTCAAAGGTTATAAAATACCCTTCACTTCTCCTCTTGTACAATTACCCGCTCCACCGGAGCCTTCGTTTTCTGAATCTGAATATTCTCAACTAGAATGTGCAATCATGCATTTACAGGAACTGGGAGCCATCGAATCATGTACCCCTTGTAAGGGTCAGTTTATTTCCTCATACTTCCTAGTGGACAAACCTAACGGAGATAAAAGATTTATCCTTAATCTAAAGAAATTGAATAAATTTATAAAGCCTCCACACTTTAAACTAGAGGATATTAGAACTGCAGTTAAACTAATCTCCCCGGGTTGTTTCATGGCTAAGCTCGATCTAAAAGACGCTTATTTCCTGGTTCCTGTTCACCAACAGGACAGAAAATTCTTAAGGTTTCTTTTTCGTGGAAAGCTTTATCAATTTACGTGCTTGCCCTTTGGGCTCTCCACCTGTCCTTATGCATTCACAAAAATAATGAAGCCGGTAGTAAACTACCTTCGTTCTAAAGGTCTAATCTCTTCAGTTTATTTAGACGACATCCTTTGCATAGGAGCATCTCAAAGAGAATGTCATGTTAATGTACAGACGACGTGTTCCCTACTTTTAAAGCTAGGTTTTATTATTAACAGGGAAAAGAGCCAGCTCATTCCCGCCACTCGTTGCGAGTATCTAGGTTTCGTCTTAAATTCTGAAAGGTTTACTCTAGATCTGCCGGACAGAAAGCGGCTTGCCACCAAGAACATGATTGAGCGTTTCCAAACAGAAACACGCTGCACTATTAGAGAATTCGCCGGTCTTATAGGTACATTGATTTCCTGCTGTCCTGCCATAGCATACGGTACTCTTTACTCAAAAAATCTCGAAAGAGAGAAACAGCTGAGATTAATTATCAACGACGGAAATTTCGAAACTCGGATGACGGTTCCTCGATCAATTCAGTCTGACCTTGAGTGGTGGCATAGCCACGTTATGTCCTCAAGTGGCCCAATCAGAACAAAGATCTTCAGTGCCACGATCTTTACGGATGCTTCAAGAACAGGCTGGGGAGCCGCTTGGGAAGGTAATTCAACGGGAGGTCTTTGGTCGGCGGATGAGAGAACTAACCACATAAACTTTCTAGAATTGCTAGCAATCTCATTAGCTCTCAAGTGCTTCGCTCAGAATCTATCAAATTGCGAAATCCTTCTCAGAGTAGATAACACGACAGCTATATCCTATATCAATAGGATGGGAGGTACTAGGGTACCCAAACTGAATAAGTTGGCACGAAAGATTTGACAATGGTGCGAATCTAAGAGTCTTTGGTTATTCGCATCCTATATACTTTCTAAAGAAAACACAGAGACGGATCGCAAATTTCGATACACCAACATTGATACGGAATGGGAACTTGCGGATTACGCATTTAATCATCTAGTCGCTCGCCTGGGAAAGCCTGAGATCGACCTTTTTGCATCTTGTATAAACGCTAAATGCAAAGATTATTGTTCCTGGCGTAGAGATCCTTGCGCCTTATCAGTGGACGCTTTCACAATTAACTGGAGTGACAGATTTTTCTACGCTTTTCCTCCTTCTTTCTAGTCCTCCCAACCCTTCGGAAAATCTTTAATGATCAGGCAACAGGCATTGTAGTTGTGCCACAATGGACCGCTCAACCTTGGTATCCATTGTTTTTAACAGCTCTTATTGAAGAGCCAGTAATATTTAAACCCTCAATAGATTTGCTGCGCTCTCCTTGCAGGACA
>NW_020221600.1:0-1881 GCF_003070985.1 Temnothorax curvispinosus
GTCATCGGCAACCTGGGACACGTAGACATCGAATTCAACGTACGATTACACATGGACACCGAAAACTATAAAGCGCACTATCTGGATCCCGTCATCGGCAACCTAGGATACCTAGACATCGAATTCAAGCTTGATTCATAAGAATCGACTTAAAAATTCCTTAGCGGCACTTTCTGCCAAGCGTAGAGAACCTTCTTTTCCGTTGACTCAATATATATTATATATTACCTAATTTACCTAAATTGAAATCTTCCTCCTGACCGATAAGTCTATCGACCTAATTTCGAAATACGCGCGCGATATCGAAACTGGCGATACCTGCGCCGCCAGCGTCGAAAAAGTGAAAGTGACGTTTCTCTGATAATCATAATAATATTGAGATGAGAGCGGTCGACGTAGACGACGACGTATCTTAATAAAAAATTTTCACATTTGGACTTTGCGTCGCAATATCTCCGCTCGTAGGGCACGTAGCGGAATATTATGAGAGAAACCCCCCCCTAATTGGACCCCAAGCTATCGATTAAGCCTACTTAGAACTTGATCCGTTCACTCGTTATCGAGATCTCAACATCTCGGGTACTCGCAACCCGTCGCGTCGCGTAAAAGAGTCACGGTCGGTCTCGCTCCGCGTGTACTTGGCGCGAGACACTACCGTGTCTCTTGATTACAAACATGATGTATCAAAATGTATTTATCATGTTTGTACATTTAAAAATGTATTAAAAAGTTGTCGGAAACTATGTGTTGGACATCACATCTATGAATAATAATAGATGTGTTAAAACATTGTCGGACACTATGTGTTGGACATGAATATAAAAATTGTCGGACACTTTATGTGTTGGACATGAATATAAAAATTGTCGGACATTCTATGTGTTGGAACTGAATATAAAAATTGTCGGACACTCTATGTGTTGGACATGAATATAAAAATTGTTATCTTTATGTCTAATAAAGTTCCTCTTTTAATTTTTATTAATTTAATTTTGTAACGATACGCCCCTTACGTCAAGGCATCGTCCCCGGCCGCCACCCGCCGGATGCCGCCCGACCGATCCTCCGTCGGGCGAGGACAAGGCGCGGTGCGCCCACAATTCTTTAATCTTTTGAAACGCACCGTGTGCGCGGGAAATCCGCCGCACCGGTGCCTTCCCGCACGACGCCGACGAGCGCCGAAGCGAGCCGATCCCCGCCGAAGCGAGCACACGGGATCGCGCCGCTCCCACCACC
The DNA here is from genome assembly GCF_003070985.1 of Temnothorax curvispinosus. Classification (NCBI taxonomy): domain Eukaryota; kingdom Metazoa; phylum Arthropoda; class Insecta; order Hymenoptera; family Formicidae; genus Temnothorax; species Temnothorax curvispinosus. The sequence goes on from NW_020221600.1 coordinate 1,237, forward strand.
GCGCCATCGCCTGACGATCGGCCTCCCTCCTGCCAAGCTCGCCGCGCCGAGCGGTATAAAAACCCGGCGCGTTCGACGAAGAGACACTTCGTTTCTACCACGGCTCTCCGCTACTCCTGACGAAGCCTACCTTCCGTATCCTAGGGCGACACGCAAAACGAGGTCCAGCGTTTGGGCCTCTACTGAGGGTTCTCAGAGTGTCTCCAAGCTCCCTCACACTTACCCCGACGGCCACGGCACACGGGGTCGAGCGTGCTCGGCCTCGTAGCGAGGGTTCTCGCGACCGTAACCCCGGGATTCCGCAATTCTCCGGTGTACATATCGCACTCCCGCCCACGTTATCAGCCTTCTCGATATACCGCACCGGGTGCACCCGCACCACGGTGCCGCGCCGCGACTGTAGAGTACTGTACTTCCGTTCGTATATCATGTATGCCGCCCAGTGCACTGGCACTGTCGATAATTCGTATATGATATCTGTTCCGTCCGTATATCATATACCGCGTTTCAGTATTTCCTGTATGCCGCCCCGTGCACCGGCACTGTCGATCGATATTCGTAAATGATATCTGTAACCGCGTTCCGTTCGTATGTAATATACCGCGCTTCGTTATGTTCTCGTAATCTACCGCGATGAACTCCGTT
>NW_020221601.1:0-1314 GCF_003070985.1 Temnothorax curvispinosus
CCAGTAAAAATATACCGAGATCGCATCTAGTCGTCAACGACCGTCAACTCCAGCTGTTGGATTTTTTTGTAAGAGAAACTTTTGGCCAAGTGCACCTGGCGGACGGGATGAGCACTTCGATCCAGAGTTTTGTCACGTCTTCTCATTCTAGGATAAACTATTACAGGTCCCAGATACTGCCCATGCTGGATAACGAAATGCTGGTAATTTTCGATTTGTGGACCAGAACATGGTATGCCATGCCGCTACTGCCGATAATGTTATACCGAGACACGCCACATTTGCATCTGGTCAGGCTAGCGCTGGCCACGCCGAAGCGGATCTTATGCGAGGAGCTCGCCCAGTTCCAGGACTTTCCTCTGAGGACCGACAGACAGGATTAAATATGTCATTCGCGTAAAAACGGAGGTACTCATTAAACAAAGGTACCGACCACGGAACCCAGCTATTATAGATAGGTTACTGCCTGTACAGTTTGTGTGCGTGGTTTCTCCACCGACTAGTGCGCGGCATCGCCGCCAAATAATTCGTCAAAGGTGCTTTGTAGTGAAGGCACCCGAAACGTTCCTTAAGTCGCACGGGTGATTACTCGTGCGTTCTCCCCGCTCCACTGGAAGAAGCACGACTCCAGACTCTGATTCGCCAAGGGCGCTAAACCGCCACCGTCAAGAGTGATCTTCCAGTTCACTAGGTGAGCCCGCCTCCGATCACTGTTTTCGCATCGCGTTCGTGATCGTCGTCTGCCTCGTGATCAAGATATCCGCCGCTCGACCGCAAGATCTCCGTCGCAAGAGCATCTATTCGATGCTCGTCAAGATTTCCGTCTCGCGTTTGCGGCAGACAACAGACGACTCAAGATTTCCGATCGAATCGAATTCCGACAGTGTTAAGTGACAAGGATGTTCAACGTCGAGTCCCAGGTACGATTCATTCCAGTTCACGGAAGTTGTTCTTATCTGCAACACTCTCTTAGTTTCGCGCTCTATCTGAGTGGTTCCGGCATAATCGCGTTCCGCGGAATCTCCAGCCGAGCATGAAACAACTATTAATGGCATGTTCCGAGAAATCGCGTGTTACGTCTGAAACTGTCCAAACTTTTTTAACGCACAAGGCCGGACAAAGTAAATCGGGAATACTCTATCTAACCGTCGAATGATTTTGGTAACAGGTCTCCATTGTGGGACTGCTTTCGCAATCCAGCAAGGGCCACATGTGGTTATTAAACATACAGGACCGTTTCACCAAGTGAGTGGAGATGAGGGCGCCACGATAATGAATATCCTTTGCAGTCTCACCGAGGCCGTTGTATGATAA
>NW_020221602.1:0-1286 GCF_003070985.1 Temnothorax curvispinosus
AATGTTATTTGATATAAAAATAATTATAAACTAGGCGTTAGTTTAAAAAGTGTGGATGTATATAATAAAACGAAGGAGAACTTGTGCAGACGGTTGTTGAACATTATGTACATTTAATGAAATTCTTTAGGCGAAACATATGAGAATTAGAATAAAAATGAATGTATTTTTATAATTATTACTCTAAGTCTATCACCTCGGGTTCGTCTAATTCCTCGAGGCGGTCGAGGAGGTCGGGGACGGACTTCGGGAAGAGGAGGGGGAATCAGGAGGTTCTAGGAAGCGGGGTGGATCGGGGTTGACGGGGACCACGCGAACCGGGACCACGCGGGGCGGGACCACGAGAAACGGAGCCACGCGGCAAATAGGGCGAGAGTGTTCAGCAATTGGGCGAGAGGGTAGGACAACTGGGCGATAAGACAAGATAATAGCGGGGCGATTCTGATGCGAAGAACCGGGTTCCTCCGAAAAAGCTGGTAAGGGCGGTGGGATGGCGAGTTGCGGAGGACCGGCGTTGAGCTGCTCCCGGGGGAGTTCGACCTCCCGTCGCGCCCGCTTGTTTTGGCGATTTCTCCGTCGCCTGATCGTGCGGAGATTTGGTCCTCGAGGGGGTAGGACTTTCGGGTCCACTAAAATTATTTATTTATTTAGTCGATTATTCTCGGACCCGGTCGGAAGCGAACAAAAGGAAATCGTCGAGCTCAAGGGGGGGGGGGTGGTCAGTGGACAGGCCGGGCCCGCGACAGCGACGAGACGCCGGGAGCCAAGTCAGGCCCACGACAACGCCAACGACCGCTGGGAACTCGATGCCTACACCGACCGACCCACGAGCATGAGCTCAGGGGGGTCAGTGGACCGGCTGAGTCCACGACAGCGATGAAGACGCCGGGAGCCAAGTCAGGCCTACCACAACGCCAACGACCGCTGGGAACTCGATGCCTACACTAACCGATCCACGAGCATAAGCTCAGGGAGGTCAGTGGACCAGCTGAGTCCACGACAGCGACGAGACGCCGGGAGGTAAGTCAGGCCCACGACAACGCCAACAACCGCTGGGAACCTGATGCCTACACTGACCGACCCCAAAGCCCAAAATAATAAACTTCCGGGGATCCGACAATCGATAGACCGTTTAAGAAGGGGGCGATAACGCGGAAAAAGAAAGGATCAAGAGAATTACGGGACTTACTACTTGGTGAGTTCAAAACGTTGGAGTGGGTTTCTTCTCGAAATGGACGTTGGTGTCGTTGGTGGATGAGTCGGAGCGACTGATGTGCTGTTGGATC
>NW_020221603.1:0-2241 GCF_003070985.1 Temnothorax curvispinosus
ACAAAGTTGTTAAAATTAAAATCATCAAAGTCGTCAAGCTTGGGGAGCTTGGGAGTTTTGGGTTAATAATATTGCTATCACTAGCTGCAATATCGCGCGTGGCAACGCATGGAAACCAAGAATACACTTATATAAAGGAACGTTTTGTACTTACTTTTTCTGGCAGGAACACGAGTCTGAACTCATGTCTCACCTGTAGCTCAGGGGGATCTTGTAACACAATCACCTAAAATATCAATGAAAAAATTAAAATCAAATTAAATTTAAATCAAGCGTGTACTTACCAGTTGGTCAGTTACGTGGCGGCGCGTGTCAAAGACATTTTTGCGGTCGAAGGCAGACTTGCCTTCGGCTGCACGGTATGATTACAATTCTTTTAATCTTTCGACGAGTGTTTCACCAGCGGTATATTACGTTACTTCGTAGTCTATCCATAATTCTTTTTTTACGTCTGGCTGGACGGCTGGACGTCTGGATGTATAGCCAAATTTTCAGATCCAACAACAGGATCTCTTATGGATAAATCACTGAAAATGAATTTCTCTTTCTTTGTTCCTTTTCTGTCTTTCTTTGACAGGGGAGGAGCTGGGACGAAATTAAATTAAATTAAATTAAATTAAATTAAATTAAAAAATTAAATTAATACACAAATGCATTTATTAATGCATCGACGGGAGTAACTCCCAAGGCCCGGGTACCTTACTCGGTACCGTAGATGGGACGCTCGCGACCCATCCAAGAAGATCCTTGGTGGATATTGGGAATCGCATATGGATGAAGTCACTTGTCTGACCTTTCATCCCACCAAGCGGAATGTTTTGGCATCGGGTAGCACTGACGGTCTGATGAATATATTCGACCTGACGCAATCCTCGGAAGATTTGGCCTTGACATCCTCGTTAAATACCGAGTCGTCAGTGGACAGGCTAGGTTGGTTAACCGATGATTCTCTATGGTGTACGACACATACGCATTTGCAATTATGGGAATGCGAAGGTGCTTGTGCGTATGAAACATTCGCGCGCAGTCATTTAGCAGTATCGCGGAAGGATGATCCTGATAATTGTTACTTAGTGAAATTCCACACGACAAATGTGTTTGGACAACCATTTCTGCTGGCGGGTTCTAGTACAGTTACAAGGGAAAATCTAAGATGTTTGAGTATTAGGGAGAATTGTTTGGAAACGTGTTACGAAATTATAGGAAACAAACAAATAGTACGGGACAGCTGGATCCATGAAAAGAGTGGTAGCTTGGTGACAGTCGGCGAGAAAGGCATTATCAACGTGTGGCGACAAGCGGAATCGCCGACACAGCGAGATTCGGATCATAAGTTGTTAACTAAAATTGGAAACGGCCGTGACCGGCATCACAGGATTAAACCCTATTAAAATAAGTATTTAAGGCAAATAATGTAAATTTGTTAATGCGGAAAAGTGTTTTTCAAAAATGTAATCGTGTCACAACGGAATTGGAATAGCAAACGTCGATCGAAACGTCATGATTTTTTTTTTTATTTCCCACAAATTATTGCACAGCACAAAATAGTTATAGTCCGGTCAAATTAGCCCAAAAAATAGGGGTAAGGTTACAATAATTCCGACAGAGCTGAAAATTCGTACGAATGTTCGGAACACCATTCTAAATGAACTGTGAAAAGTCCCCATACATCCCGTGCCTGGAAAAAATTTTATTCAAGGTCAAAGGTGGCAAAAATGGGTTTTTTGTGTTTTTCAGCCGAATGGTAAATTTTATCATAAAAATAGCTTAGACAATAATTGTAGATCGTGCAATTATCTATAATAATTGTCTCTATACTTTTTTCTGTAAGAGTCACCGTTTACGAGATATAATTATTCAAAAAGTTGAAAAAACGGTGTTCTTCATAATATGCATAAGTACGCCGCGTACATACATCACTGGAGGAACACCGTTTTTTCAACTTTTTGAATGATTGTATCTCGGAAACGGTGACTCTTACAGAAAAAAGTATAGAGACAATTATTATAGATAATTGCACGATCTCCAATTATTGTCTAAGCTATTTTTATGATAAAACTTACCATTCGGCTGAAAAACACAAAAAACCCATTTTTGCCACCTTTGACCTTGAATAAAATTTTTTCCAGGCACGGGATGTATGGGGACTTTTCACAGTTCATTTATAATGGTGTTCCAAACATTCGTACGAATTTTCAGCTCTATCGGAATTATTGTAACCTTGAATGTCTAATTTGACCG
>NW_020221604.1:0-375 GCF_003070985.1 Temnothorax curvispinosus
CAAATCGCGGTTCGCATATTTTTAAAGAAAGCGCATAACATCAAGATGCGAAACATTTTTTGTGTACGTTAATAATTCGACATCCGGCGGTATCAGAAATTTTCTTTTCTTTTCTCACTTATTTTGCATGTTTAATCAAATATAATATTTAAACACACATTCTTTTTTTCTCTATCTCTGTTTTTTCTTTCACCCCCCTTCCTTCACTTCTTTTCACTTGACTCTTTCAAATTATATTAAAATAATTAATTTAATTTCCTGTTTCGTGAATTAACTCAAGTAATTACATATTATTAACAGAATATACTCAAGTAATTACGTGTCATTAACATATAATAGAGTGCACAATTTGATTACGAATCATGTAGGATAACA
>NW_020221604.1:475-1779 GCF_003070985.1 Temnothorax curvispinosus
CCGAAAGAAATTGGCGATCATTATTTATGCTCGGACACAAAATTGTATTAAACTGCAACTCACGGTTGATATGTCCGCTAAATGCATATTTTCGTTAACGATATGATAATGTTTGAAATGTGATGGTAAAAGTAAACCGAAGATATCAAATGGAGCACTTCTCATACACAACGTTCGCGTTACACGACGATCGATCGGCACGCTAAAAACTCAATTCATTTCATCGGCAATAACTCGAAAATTAAATGGAAACTTTGCATATTTTTCGTCATTTTTAAACCCGTAATTGAAATGTATTGACAAAGTGTATATAAACGAAAAATTTTTTTTTAATACTCATGATCCTATTACTTTTCTAAATACAGGATAATATGAAAATTGATAATTAACTAAATATACATTAAAAAGAGAGGGAGGACGAGAAAGAGAGAAATTATTGCCGACACTTGTCACCGGTGCATAGGACACGCGAAAAAAGGTGGTGGAAGATGAGTGCTCGGACTCCGTAAGATATAGTTAGCACTAGCCACATGGTACGTCGTATTCCGATAAAAAGTGCAACCACAGAGAATGACTTTTTGCCGGGAGAGAAGGTTAAACGGGCGAAGAGTCGAACGATCATCTCGAGGGAGTTACATTTCGGATTTTTCTTTTCATGTAAAGATTGACCTTACGCGTTTAAACGGTTCGTTAAGTTGATTCTCCTCCCGGTTAGATTTTCATTTAATTTAAACGACAACGGCGGCGGCGGCGGCGGCGTCGTTTTTCAGCCCCCCGCCATCTCTCTCTTCTTTGGCACTCGATGTCCCGCTGACGCTAACGAGCGTGTTTGGAATTTTGACAAATCTCGCGCTAGGATTTTGCCTTTCGCGCGCGGCCCAGTAACAATGCAAACGTCGTTACTCGTCTACCATACACATTAACGGTTTTATATAACGAAAAGGCCATTCCACATTGCATCCGCAGATAGGTACGCATTGTATTTTGCGCATTCGCGCACCTATGTACCCGAGGTGATATATGCGCCGTAAACGTTTGCACTACGCTCACCTCAAACTTATTACGGTTAACATATACCTACATACTATCCGCTAACGCAATATCGCGCACGACATGCACAATTCTATACTATGTGTCTGCATCAAGCAACGATGCGCGCACACAAACGGCCTAATTTAATGGAGCAAAACGATAAAGCGATCTGCCGTAAGCTCAATTCCTTCCTAACGTATAAGCGCCAAACAGCTGCAGGAATAGAATAAAAAGCGGGCAAGAGAGAAAGGCAAACGGTAGAAACGAGAGAG
>NW_020221605.1:0-4263 GCF_003070985.1 Temnothorax curvispinosus
GATCATCCGGAAGTCTGTCATGCGATCGACACGAAGGGGGCTTTTAGACGATACACCACCGACGTAATTGCTACGACAGCCTTTGGCATAAGTGTAAATTCAATGAAAGATCGAGACAATGAGTTCTATATAAAAGGAATAGAGACTACCAAATTTGCTACTGGACCGTTAATGATGGTTAAGATGATGTTATTTCGCGCGTGTCCACGGCTCGCTAAATCAGTAGGTCTGTCTTTTTTCCCGCCGGCTACTACCGAGTTTTTCAAGAAGATCGTTGAAGAAACTATTAGAGCGCGGGAAGAGCAAGGCATCGTCAGGCCGGACATGATTCATTTATTAATGCAGGCTCGGGACAAAGAAGGTCCCAGTGTACATAAAATGACATTGGATGACATCGTTTCGCAAGCCTTTATCTTTTTCTTCGCTGGTTTCGAAACGTCTGCGACGCTGATGTGTTTCGCTGCTCACGAATTAGCAGTTAATCAAGATATACAAGATCGTTTGCGCGAGGAAGTACAACAGCATTTTGCCGAAGGAAACGGTGAGATTTCTTACGAATCGCTGTCGAAGATGTCTTACATGGATATGGTGATCTCTGAGACTCTTAGAAAGTATCCGTCGGCGATCATCACCGATAGACTTTGCGCTAAGAGATATGAACTACCTCCGTCGCGACCAGGCTGCAAGAACGTGATCGTCGAACCCAACCATATATTGTTGTTTCCTATTTATAGTTTACATCACAATCCGAAGTACTTTCCGAACCCGGATAAGTTCGATCCCGAAAGGTTCAGCGAGGAGAACAAAGACAACATTTTACCGTACACTTACCTACCATTCGGTCACGGACCTAGAAAATGTATCGGCAATCGGTTTGTTCTCATGGAGACTAAGATTCTGATAGCTCATCTTTTACAAAAGTTCACTCTGAAGATTACGGAAAGGACTGTCGAACCAATCGTATACACTAAAAAAGAGTTTGCGTTGCAACCTGTTGGCGGATTCTGGATTGGCTTGGAAAAAAGAGAAACGTAAAAATCTTGTACGTAATACATTATCGTACAATGTAGTTGTGTTTGGAACAAATTGCCCGATTTTTAACTTTTAAGATATTCAACGCGTATGCACTTTGGAAGATGACTAAAGTGTACAAAACATGTTTTGCGATGTGTTACGTCATTATATATACATAAAGCGAATAATCAAGTTTTTGCTATAGTGAGGAATAAAAAAATTAAATATTACGATAAACATCATGACTTGCGTAGACTCTCAAGTCTACTTGATTGTGATTGTTCTTAATGATTTTTATATAACTTCCACTTGTCGCTAAATAGTATAGTAGAAATAATAAAGTCAATATATCATTAATTCTTCATATAAGAATGTCGCGCAAACGCTTTCTTTCGCACATTTTTGTTTCAAAATTTCTTATTAGTTCAAATTATGTTTATTGTACACTGAGAAAAAAAAATCGTTGATTCAAAGAAATATTATTTGATTTAACTAAATGCAGCGGTCACGGGCTGTCAAGCAAACATTTGTTAATTCAAAAAATATTATATTGAAATAAATTCAGAATTTCTTAATATTACTCACGTATATTTGATTTAAATATATTAATATTTGCATTAAACAAATCACTACAACTAAACGAGTTTAGTCAAATTAACGACATTTTTTTCTCAGTGTAATTTATTGTAAATTTAAATGTTCGATGTTATAGTATTATATGTATGTATATATAAATATATTTAAATAAGTATAACAAAACAATATCATTAATAGCCGATGTAGCACGCTGTTATATATGCTATATTGCTTATATGTGTACATATGTACATTTTTTTATAAATAAGATTTTTTAAATTTTTAATAAAATTAAAAGTCACTATTTTGTTGTAGCTATATATAAAATATAAACAATCTAATTATAATAAACTTATAACAAAACATTTGACATTTTTTATAGCATATTTCGATTAAAAATTGTTAATCAGATATATGATTGTGAATCAGATACGATTACTTTTCTAAGATTAGATAGTAGTATATTTAAAAAAATAAGGGAAACAATCCGTTACATTTATTGTTAGTGCAAAATACGCAGATAGTTGTTAAATTAAATTAATTACCTACACAAACGTTTACAAATAAAAATTTAATTGTTATTGATTGCGATATTTCTGAGACATATCTTTTTAATTTTGTTAAAAGTTTTTTATAAGATTATAATATAGAAATATAATGTTATTTTATTATATGTCTGTCATTGTTATATCGAGAATGATATCATGCGAGAATGATAGAATAATAAAAATAAGGTAAAATCAAAGCTACCTATTGCAATAATGTTCTGGATCCTGAAAACTACTTAGGTACATATATGAATGCAACTTATCCTTTCGTAAACAACATACGTTGTATATTTTATCTTCCTCTTTATTTTTTTTTATTAATTAGAATTAATGTACAATATATATACTCTTTTAATTCCTTTGTTGAAAATATGACTTTGTCAAAATTAATTTCCAAGCGTTTTGATTTGACTTGATATATCAACTTAAAAATCGGTTTTGAAAATAATAATTATTTGCTACTTATACTTATATATATAATAGTCACAAATATTATTTTTTGTAACTCAAATAACACTTAACACGTTGTTCATACTAAGACGTTCGCATTTCCTTTTACCTTCCATAAACGATAAGGTTTTCCGAATTTCTGATTACTTCCGGAAATTCACTTAAATTTATACTTCAGTCATATTTAAAAGCAATTGTTAAGTTATATTTTTTGTAATATAAAATTTTTAGAAACAATATTTGTTAAACGATCGATTTTTGAAAAGATTAAAATAATTGATGAATTGAAGAATTTTGATTTTAATTTAATCACTGTTTTTAGTAAGTCTGATAAAATGACGTATGTTTGATGATTATTTTATGGCCAGTTCGGGACTCAACTTAACAAAGGAACTAGAGAAACTTGAAAGGGGCAACGAGGAAAATTATTTTTGCAGGTTTAAATACAAATGATTTCTGTGTATAAAAACAGCGTGAAAAGAGCATGCCGATAATGTTTGATTGGTTGCCAAGTTGTCCTAAATTTGTAGTGAATTTAACAGTAAAATATAACGAAAATTTTTCTTTGTGTAGAACTTTTTTTCTATTTCAAAATATTATTGGTAATAAATTGTCATCGATCGAATGTAATGTTTCTCGGGCTTCACATACCTACACGCAATTTGCACTTCTGACACATATAATACATATAGCGCAATTGACACATCTAGATAATTGTGCGTCACCCCTTTCATCGCTTATTTCCGTTTTACAATTAGTTCCTCTTTTTTTCTGAGCAAAATGTCGAGATTTACTCGGCCAATGTCGTGCGCATTTAAACTGACTAATATTAATATAGCTTGTGCAATTACTGATGCACCATGTATCATCGCAATAACATCGAGAAATATTTCTCCCTCCCATCTCTTCGTTTCATTCACGATAAGATCTACGCAACACGTATTTATAACGCCGGGCTAGTATCAAGAGATTGTGGGATTTCTGGCGCATGCGTAGTGTAGTGCGCAACACGGGATTATTTTACATGCTCGTATGTAGATTGTTTCGCATAAGGCACTTCCTAGGTTACATTTGTGCTAAAAGAAGTTACAACGTTTGCAACAAATGTTGATGGTATTCATGTAATAAAGTAAACTGCAAACGCATAAACTATATTGTTTAATTTCTAAAAATCTTCAGAAACAATATTTTTTTAAACATATATATTATTCTCTTCTTATAATGGGTCTGACGATACCTATATTTCGGTGAGAAATATACGTTACTAATCGTCAGAAACGGCTCGCGTCAATACGTATATTACGTATTATACGCGTAAGAAATCTCGCGGTCTCTCAATTGACATTGCGCCGCGCCCAACGAAGTATATCTCGTTTGTCTCATAATCAGTTTGTCTGTTATACTGGTCGTGTCACGATGGATTTATCGTGGCTTTCGTCGCCCTTTGCGCTATTATTGATTACTCTGGTCGTCATCGGCGTCCTGAAAATTGTCGCTGTGGTGCATCATACATATTTTTATTGGAAAAATAAGGGTGTACCTTACCTGCCAAATTCACTATCATCTCTTATAAGGAGTTGGAAATTGATTCTGGGTCGCATCAGTGTTGTCGACCATTTTCAATATATGCATAATTACTTTCCGGACGCAAAATATGTTGGAATAGTGGATATTA
>NW_020221606.1:0-6743 GCF_003070985.1 Temnothorax curvispinosus
GTGTATTTGTATCATTTGAACTGGAAACAAATATTGCAAAAGAATTTTTTTCCACGTTGTATTTCGTATCCGCGTTATTTTGCCTATCGAACCCTGGCGTGCAAACGTTTCACGGCGCTGAAGACACCCTTCAGACACGGCTAAAAAGTATTTTCCACCGTATGCATCACTTTTCATCCGCATGAAAACTTACGGAATGTTGCCGGTCATGCATGGCGCTTGTGGCTACTTTACATTGGATGCGTCTTCTTGTCGGAATAATTTTATTTTTCCCGATGGTTAAAGAGAAAAAGAGAGAGAGAGAGAGAAGCAGGAAGCACGAGAGATGCATGATTATCCGTCCATATCACGCGGATTCCCGCAAGGCCGTCATCTATTTTGTCGCCGCTAAAAGAAGATACCGATAAAAAATCTATATCCTACGCGTACAAATGTTTGTGCAGGGGGCGATCGTGGCGCTAGGGTGGTTAAAGTCCAGGGGAAAAGCCTCTTAACGAGAATCCCTACGACGCGCGGCGTCGAAGCTTTGAGCGGGCAACCGTTAAACCTCGTTCGACCTCGTAACGACTGCTTTGATTTAACGTCTATTTTTCAGAGCCGGCGCTCTTACCGGTGCGGCGGGCGGCGGGCGGCGGGCGGCGCGGCGGCATAATCGGCGGAGGTGAATTCGTTAGAAGATGCTCATGAGGAAGGCCGCGCGCCTGGTCGGCGACCTTTGTTGACAGACTACACCGTTAACGATCACGCGCGGCGCGGCGCGGCCTCGCCGTTATTCCAGACGAATGGAAAGTTGAGAAAAATGATAGCTTTAAAGCTGAACATCCGAGCTGAAATGCCATGAAATTTGTAAAAAAGGTTACCAAATGTAAAAAGTTTAAATGTAGAAGCTGAGAAGCTTTTGGAGCCGCGCCAACTTCCGACGTAAAATATAGAAAAGGTACGAGAAAGAAATCGGTGTAAGGATGTGGAAAGAGTGCGAGATATATCGGAAATTATAACAACCTGATTTAAGTTGTTCCTCTTTGCCTAAAACAATATAAATATATGTAATGTCTTCTTGGAAATAGAATTAAATATTTTCGAAGTAATAATCAATAAATTGTAACTTAAACTTTAGCGGTAGAATCCCTTGAAATCCTCCTAATTACCATGTGAAATTCAAGTCGAAATATTGGGTGTCAAAGTTTGGAACTACAGAGCCAAAGCACTAATTACCATTGATTAATTGTTCAAGAATTTGCATGGTTTCCTGCCGCGATTGCTTCTCGACGGTGCGTGATTATGAATTTATGAAATGTGTAATTAATTACACAACACACGTTTATAGTTATATAAGACGAGGTCTACAGTCTACACATTTCGGCATAGGAAGGCTCTTATTCCAGTTCCGCAGCGATGTCTGAGAATATTGTTCGCATTTCGTGACGATGAAATTTCCGTTAGCGATTTCCTGGAAACGTTGCCGCTTGCTCCGGAGGCACGAGCACGATATGCATTCGAGATATTAGCTTTGTGCCCGTGTCCTTTGATATAACTTGCTAGTCTTTCTTGACCCGTTTTTCACTCGAGATGAAGGTGCATTCGGTGACCTGCAACCCACTCGGTTGCCCGAAAATATTTTTAAAATTGTGTCAAAGAATTTTTCCTTTTCAAGCCGCGACCTCGTCCGCCACCGCTACTTCTGATAAAGTTTTTTTTTATGCTCATGACCAAGAAGGCAGGAATAATGATAACACCATTATCGATATCGAGTTTTTCACAAGTGTACCGATAAATTCGTGAAAGACGGGTCGATAGTGTAAAGAAACTATGTAAGCCAAGTAACTTCTTTATCGTAGTAAAGTAGCGTCTAATTAACATATAGATCGAGTTACAAATTTAAGCTAACAATTTTTAAAAATTTACCTGATCTACATAATTAATATATCAATACAGCATAGTATTTTCCTAATATTGGAAGAATTTTTATTGAAAGTATTTTTTAAAATTCTATGAGGAATAATTACAAATATATGATAATATTATTTTGATTTTGTAAGTCAAAAATCACAGAAAAATGTTGTTTCAAAATGTAATAAAGTAATTAAACTTTTTAATGTTCCTTACAAGAGAACCTCACAAATCCGAAAATTCTAATTTTGATGAAACTTTACACACATGTAGCGGGAAGTAAATAGACGAATTAAGAAATTTTCAGTTGCGGCCCAAAAACGATTCTAAGGAGTACCCTTATTCATATGTAAAGCGGTTGTTTGCTTTTTTCGATATATCTCGAAAAGTATTCAAGATATCAAAAAATGTTGTATACAAAAGTTTTATGGTAAGACTGGTTAAATAAAAAATTGTAGTAAAAGACTGTTATTGAAAATCACCAAGTGGAAGAGAAACAATGCAAATTTTTCTTGATTAATAGTTTGTTATTTTCTCGTACGTTTCGGTCCTGGTATTGGACCATCTTCAGCAAACAGTCGTCGGTTATGAAATACGGTTATGAAACCGTCAACTATTTGCTGAAGATGGCCCAATACTAGGACCGAAACGTATGAGAAAATAATAAAGTATAATAAAAAAAAGTTTGCGCATCGCTTACTGCACCCGACTCTCAATTAACCCATTCCTCTTCTACTTACAATTAGTAAATGTTTAAATTTAAAAAAAATTACACGAATATAGAAAACGGGCTAACTAAGAACCAAGCGCGGTAAATAATGCGCGAAAGTTTTTATTTTTATTTTTATTTTACATATTTTCCAACCCCTTGACTTAGTTAGCCCGTTTTCTATATTCGTGTACTTCCATTGGAACCTATACTTCGAAAAAAAATATTTTTAAAATATATTAATGTGGTTAAATAAAAATGTTTTTACCGTGAAACTTTTGTATAAAACATTTTTTGATATCTCGAATATTTTTCGAAATATATCAAGAAAAGCAAAAAGCCATTTTATATACGAGGAGTAGTTTCATCCTCCAGAATCCTCAGAATCGTTTCATCAAAATCAGAATTCTCGATTTTGCGAAGTTCTTTTGTTAGTTATATAACAACAATAATAAATATTTGACGAACTAAATTCTATAATACAGCTAGGGTCTGAGAGATATTTATTTTTTAAATACATCTATATTTTATAATATTTTTGTACAAAAAATGTCTAATATAAATATATTCGACAATATAATGCAATTAAATACATATAAAATGTGCGCTAAAAGTATATTCAAATTTATTTATAATATACAATTTGTTTCTCTAGCTGGTAGAAAAAGACTACGAAAACTTTTGGCGCACATGCGTGTCTATAAAAACAAAGAACTTTAGATTTGTTCATTACATACCTGGGAAGTTCGAGAGATTATAACATTTATAACTATTTTGTATGCATGTACATCGTAGTGTACATATGGTGTGTACTTTCTATATTATATGGAAGCGACTGAAATGTAACATTTAAATATTTAATACATCTAAAAATTAAATAACGTCTTCTTTATAGAAAAAATAATCCTTTCTAATCTCATGTATATAACAAAAATTTATGATATGTTTTATTAGAGCGATATTAATTGTATACTGTTTTATGCACAATGAGATGCACATAAAGAAAAATTCAGCTTATTTCATATATAAAATCGATATAACAAAATAAGTATATGTATAGATATCTTAAAAATATTAAAACGTTTGAACACACACACACACACACACACACACAGATATCAGACATGAATAATGTTATCTAAGCAATATCGACAACTCCTTTTCTTCTTCTCAATGATATATATAAATTGCAAGTATATTTTAAGTTAGAAACATGAAGAATTGAAGAACTTTGCTTACCAAATAGCAAAATGTGGCTGCAATGAATTTTTGCAAAAATATCACAAAACGTGTAAAAAATGGAAAATAAAAGTATGAAACACAAGTTTAATTATAACATATCTGACAATATCGAGTTCGCAGAAAATAGAATATTTGAAAATAATCTGAAATATTGTACATTATATAAAGTTTCTGCAGCTTAAAAAAACAATACTTGTAAATATATAAAAAATAAAAATACAGAATAAATATGCTATAGATAAAAATGCTTTGAAACTAATTCTGAAACTTTTATTAATAAATAAATATAATTTTAAAATAAATGTTAAAGCTGAATTGTTAATTTTTACGAATATTATGTTGCACATTATTATTACATATCTGCGGTAAACCTTATTCCATGATGGTTAATAATGATTTGAGATTATAATCAAAATATAGATTACCATAATTAAACACGAGATATAATACACATGCGTATGTACACAATTGTGCGTAATTCGATACAGACTAACTGATGAAACGGAATTTATAATGAGACAGAATAATAAAGAATAAATGACGCATTTATCAAGGAAAGTGATTTGCTAGGATTTTGCAGCGAGGCAAGATCCATCAATTCATTAGCGCACATCGCACATCCTATACACCTTTTTGTCGCTACGAGCGACATTATGCTTTAATGCTTTAACCCTAAAATTACTAATCTAAAGTTTATGAGGCGTGTAAATCAAGCGCTTTTCTAGTTTTAAAATCCTTATTTTAAAGCTCAGCATTTGAAAAAGTGGATGCATTTTTTTAAATTATATAAACTGCACAAAATAGAGCATTTAAGTTATACTAAGTTGTAATTGATTACCGTGCTCAAAAGAAGAACTATTTTGATAGTCACATATATTATTTTCAAGAATTTTATTTATAGTAGCGTAATCATTAATATTCTTTGTAGAAAAGTAATTCCAAAGTAAACTATACATTATTTTCAAGTTAATTTAAGAGCTCAAATCTGATTCAAATCCAATTATTAAAAAGCATTAAATAAAATTATCTATCAGACACGTCTTTAACCTACGTCTGATTCTTTTTGCATAAATAATTATTTGAAGTAATTTTTACACTCCAATTAAGAGTCATTGTTATTAATTACATATCGTATATTTTTGATTGTTCTATAATTTATTAGTATTAGAGGACAATATATAGGTATATATATATATATTTACTCAACATTTTCTGGAAAAAGTAACGAGTAACCAAAAACATATTTTTAAAATGAAACAAGCACATTAAGCGGTTTATTATGATAATATTCCTAAAAAATAAAGACATCAATTAATAAAAAGCTTTTATATATTTAAAAATTTGTAAATAGTTATTTGTGTAACAAGTGAGGTAAGATGAAAATTCCCGGGTTTACGCACGAGCCGAAGGCGAGAATTTTCCGCACCCGAGAATTTTCATCTTTACACACGACTTACACTTCCTATTTTATGTTGCAAGTGCCTGGAAAGTGGCCTATCACGCACGCGTAGCGTGCGTAATGGAGCACTTTCCATGCACGTGTTGCATAAAAGACTAGTTACTATTAGAAAAAAAAAGAAAATTAGATATTATATAATATCCATTTTGTAGCAATTTAAAATAAGATTAGTCGCTATCATATAAAATCTTTTATATTGTGTTTGCACTTCTAGAATTATTAAAAATAATGTATTTTTATGGTATTTGTTTACTATGTTATACGTATAAATATAAGTTATATAAAAAGCATTTTTAAATAAAAATAAATATTTATATTAAAATTTGATCTTCCTAAAATTTTTCATGTATTAATTGGATTAAAATATAATAAATATATTTAAAAAATATCATATTTTTATTAACCATGTTGCATTAAATAAATGTTTAACAAATATTTTATTACTTCTTATTTTTTCTATTTTATATTATAATGTGTTATTAATTATACATTATTATTTATTTATTATCTATAAATAAAATATATAGAAGAAAGACCCCGATTATGAGATACCACATCTATTTTGTGTGATTGCCGGAAGTCTATGGGCAGAATTGAAAAATATAGTAAATCATTTTGAAGGAAATTTAATAAGCTTTAAGATGCTGACATGTAAAATTTAATTTAAATATTGATTTTTTTTTAAATTAGAAAAATGTAAAAAATAAGTTTTCAAAAAAATCGAAAAAGTGTGCTCCTAATATGAGAGACCCTGGGAAATCGCTAATAAAGTGCAAAATACATGATATTGCAATTAAAAAACTTTATTTAAAGTTTTTGAAAGACAAATGTAATGGAGAAGCATATTTGCAGCAATCGTAAACCCACTTATACTCAATATCGTACCTAATCTTCCCCCTCCACCCTTCCCTCTCAAATCAAGATCAGCACAGACTTATAAATTCGTATAAACCTTCCCTTAACGTTAATATAGTATTTTCTCTTCTTTTATTACTATACAATAACTTTCATACTCCAGCAACCCAAGAGTACCCTGAGTATCTCATGTTACGAGCACCACGCCTTGCGGTTTCGCGATCACCAAATCTAATCTCTACAATTGAGCAACTCAACATATCCCGTATTTTCCTATTAATACAACCTTACTCTATCGCTGCAGAACTTATTGCCAAATATTTATTAATTATACATATAATAAACAAGGTTTAAAGACTCATATCCATGACACTTGACAACATCCAATTTCACAATTTCTTTCTCTGCAACGACTACACGTACGATCAAACAATGAATTTTTGACTAAATAGGTTTTACCCCAAAGGCAATAAGTTCATGGTGGAACCAACAGATAAGGCCTATTAGGGCCAATTTCACCAACCACAGTTAGCTTAACCGACGGTTAAAGTTAGCAGGATTGACCAATAGAAAGCAGGGTGGATTCAT
>NW_020221607.1:0-24310 GCF_003070985.1 Temnothorax curvispinosus
AGCATTTGTAGCGTCAAATGGACCGCAGCCATAATATAGTACTCTGCATATGAGCATTGGTAATATTATATATTTTATATAGAGATATATTTTATATGTATGTATTGTGAGATCATGAAATAAAGTCAGTCATAAATTTTGCACAGGTAAGAGACCGAATCAGCGAACGATAGCAAACCTGACCGCAGTCTTACTGTTATAAACACGTTCAAAGTTCATTTCAGTACATTTTTTTCTTGCTTTTAATCCATACATTTTTAGTCGCATTGTGATAAACCTCTTCAGGATTTTATTATTACATTACAGCCACTAACTGAACAGTGCCTCATCTGAAATAAATCAAACAAACGAATTATAATGAGAATCCGACACGGATGAAAAGATTAGGCTGCATATATGTGTGCAGGGCACAAATAAGCAACTCACAATGTCAGTAAAGTCCTCTGTAGTTATTTAACAACACAGAAAAGATATTTCTACTTACCGTGGTCACAAGAAATAATAATATGCATTTATAAACTTCAGTCAACACTGTCAACAGTTGTATAATACGGGCCTAACATGACCGGCTGTAACTATAGTCCTAAATAATCATTTATTTGATTTATTTATTTGATTACACAGGCCCACAAAAAAAAGTATATTGCTCTGGGGTTGAGACCACATTACTCCTATGTATTTTGACCCGCTGAACACGAATCTGCAATAAAAAATAGGGGTCGCCCAGTGGATTTCAGAGATAACCTCAAAAAACCGTAAAAGACTATTACTGGATACTGAAAAGAGAAACACAACAAAAAGGCAAAAAGCGACGTAGAAATCCTTTACATAGGTCGTTCGATGACAAACGCATACGTAAGCATAAACCAATTTAGTTCTCGTTCATAAGATCACCATTTAAAGCCTCATGCAGGTTTTCAGTCACTAAATTCCCTTACAGTATAACATCTTCTGATCACCAAACTGGACTTACAGACGATGACTGTGCTAGTATTGCCAAATTTTCCCGCTCTGAGGTATAACCATCTTCAGATTCGCCTTCAGCCTGCTGTTGTCTTCAGTTTTTCTTATAGTTTAAACATAAGGAAAGACTGGCACAAGTGTGTTTGTGCGTTTACCAATAAAATTCTGGTTGGTCTTGACCTGAGACAAATCATAGGGTAGACCGGGGCACGTTGTCACACATTTGGTTCAATATTTTTTGTATTTTTTACATTCAATATTTAAGAGTACTTTGATATGCCAAAATTTCGGGTGAACCCTCAGCTTCAATTGGACAGTATCGAATTTTGTGTGATTGTTACATAACAGTTGTTACATAACAGTTGTTACATAACAATAAATAACGACCGGTCGTTTGTGACAACGTGCCCCGTGACCGAGGCACGTTGTTACATCAAATGTAATTGCATCCAAAATGTTATCCAAACTGTATTTAGCGTAAATATTAATATATTATAGTGCGCTGCAATGTAAAAAAGTAAAATCCTTCACAGAAACATTTATTTTATATCAAAAAAGTACAAAAAGCACGAAGTTTTCATCTTAATCTAAATACAAGAATTCCACTCGAATGCGCAACTTATTGATACTGTTCGCGAAATCGCTGATTAATCCCGGCGATGGAAGCGGGATGAGAAGGACGCGCGTGGAAGGTGTTAACTAAATATTCACTTTATTTTTGTGTAACTCAGACCACAGTCTGAGCCGTCTTTAATGCGTCTTTAATGCGTCAAAATTGATACAATCTGACCTGAGAGTGATGAGCGGTGAACAAAATGAGGTGTATATAGTCCGTGTAAATGAGAGGCAATTATATTAATTGCCGTCCTCTTCGATGAATCGCCCGTGAGCCGGTGAGACACGTGGCGATCGGCACTCGCGCACATGTGAGCCTGAGTCGTCGTGTTGATGTACCCGAGTAAAGCTGGATGAGCGGTCGCTTTATATGTTAATTCAGTATCTCGGCAGCTGTTGTAATCACTGCGGTGGGCACTTCAATGTGTAGTCACAATTGAAAATGCACAGAGCACACGTCGTGCGTCTGATCACTGCGCGGCCATTTGTACGACTCTGAATATCGCGAGGAAGACGTTGGCAATGAGCGCGCCCGTGCGTGCGCCAGCTGTCGCGGTGATCGGGCGTCGATACCCGATCGATGCTGCCATTTGATCGGACGGCGCAACGTTAACGGAATCTCGAACAGATACACATTTTTTTTTTTATAATCATGTCGGTGATTAAACATAAAATATTTTTACTTGTTATCGTCATCTGAAGATTCGCAATAGATTTCCATCAAATTCGTGACAACGTGCTCCGAGGGCATTTTTTTACTTCAAACAGCCTCATGGTCGACACGTTTGAGATATTCATAAGGTTAGGTATTGCACGCGGTAGGTAAAAGTACATACTTTAAGATAATATAAAGGTGTATTCTGAAAAAACATAAGCTTCATGTCCAGTACGTTAAATGTTAGACAATAAAATTTTACTTACGGTCGCAAAAAACTTTCAAGTTGATTTTACGTCAACACGGCTGGAGCAATCTCAACACTGTAAACACACCAAAGATGGGCATATACTAACACGTTTTGGGAATGACGGGTACTGCTCTCTGGTTATTAGTTTTTTAAATAAAGCCGATGTGACAACGTGCCCCGTGTGACAACGTGCCCCGGTCTACCCTATTCTTTTTTTTAAACCTTTACTACTAAAAAACGTGTTTTTTTACGGTTTGAAATTATCTCTGAAATCCACTGGGCGACCCCTATTTTTTATTGCAGATTCGTGTTCAACGGGTTAAAATACATAGGAGTAATGTGGTCTCAACTCCAGAACAATATAGTTTTTTTTTGTGGGCCTGTGTTATTTAGGACTCTAGCTGTAACCAACCAATCAGAAGTAGGAACAATATAGAAGTCTGTGATTCTCACTTTGCCGCCGCCGCCATCTTATGATCGTACGCTCTGCTGCCTATTGGTCTATATAACCGATCAATCAGAAAGAGAAACAAGTTTGCGTTTCTCTACTAATATAGGACTTTAGGTTGTAACCGGACATCACTCTCTGGGTACGTGAATCACACGAAAATTTGAAATCTCAGCCAGATTTGCCTATCAAACGGTCGCCACTCGGTTTAACCTTGATATACCGAGAAGGTAAGTATCGAAATTATAGTACGATGTTGAAACAATACTCCATTAATTTCCTTTTATTTTCAGGTTCTCGACGCTGGATGTCTCGACGCCCCGACGCTGCCTCCGCTGTTGGATTACCGATGGACAACGTGGGACCACCCACCGACGGAACAGGTAAGTAGAAAATGTGTATGTTTATCTAATCGACCAATTTCCTTTTCAGCTTCTCGCCCCGGATGGATCTCAACTGCCGCTGACTGTCCCAGATCCTCGTTTTATCGCATACTGGAACGCCGCTGGATAACGATGGATCGATGCCGTAGGACAAGGTAAGTCGCAGGTAAGTAATTCAAATTAACTTGACACTGCGTATATTAACAAACGATTGATTTATTTCAGATCGTCGTAGTTGATTACAAAGATTGTCGCGCCGTATGCGCTTCACGCTGACACTTTTCGTCGAACGTTGTTATAATTGGTAATTATTTACCGCTCGCAATAGTTATACGAGTTATGTTTAACGCGCAAGTACGCAGGAGTGCTTGGTTGTAATATATCGCTGCGCTAAACTACGCGCTAAGTCCGTATTGTGTGAGCAAATCTTAAGTACGTGTTACCGCGACCACGATATCCGAGCGACTGCCTCGAGTTGCCGGACTCTCGCCGCGTCCCCACCTCGGGACCGTCGCTTCCACCATGCATCGGTATCTACTGCGTCGCAGTACTTTTCCACGCCAGATGGTGAGCGCTTTCTCTTTTCTTTCGCTATTTTTTCGGTGTTTTCGCGTTCGCTGTCGCCGTGGTTCTCATGCCGGGCTTCGAAAGTGTTCGCACGCATACGCATGGGCCCTCTCGGACCCCGGGCCCCTGGTTCCTGAGTCTGGGGTTCGTTCGGCCGTGTGGTCTCGCTGACCCCTGGGATCCTCCCTGGCGCCTCCCTCAGTGACGCTCCGTCCGCTAATTCCCGCCGGAAAGTCGCGGTTCCCGGGTTCCGGGGGACATCGCGTGTCCCGGGTATCTCGGCCCCCGGATGCCGGAGCGCGCTTCCGCCTGTGTCGCCGCGCCTCCGGAGGGCCTTCGAACCTGTTCGACCCCTCCGCTTCCGGATCGGACTCTCGTACCCCGACTTCCGGGGAACATTTCGTGTCCCCGCTATCTCCGCGCCCGGTGGTCCTGGCGCGTCGCGGGTCGGGTGGTTGATCTCTGGGTCCCCCCTTGAGCAAACTCCGTTGTTCGGCCCCCGGCTGGGACCGTCGTACCCCTATGCGCGGGGAACATTGCGTGTCCCTGCTATCTCCGCGCCACCGTGGCTCTGGCGCGTCGCGGGTCGGGTGGTTGATCTCGGGGTCTCCCCTTGGGCGGACTCCGTTGTTCGGCCCCCGGCTGGGATCGTCGTACCCTTATGCGCGGGGGACATTGCGTGTCCCCGCTATCTCCGCGCCCGGTGGCCCTGGCGCGTCGCGGGTCGGGTGGTTGGTCTCGGGGGCTCCCCTTGGGTCGCCTCCGTGGTCCATCCTTCGGCTGGGACCGCTGTGCCCTCGTTCGCGGAGGACAATCCGTGTCCCCGCTATCTTGCGGGCCCTTCGCTGGATCTTCGCCGCGACCGGTCCTCTGCTCGGGTCTCCTGTCGGGGCCCGATCGCTGGCTCGTTCGGTCATCCCCTTCCGGCTCGTCTACCGGGGTCAATAAGGCCCCGGTTCCCCTATTTGTCGCGTTGCGATCTCCTACGAGGAACGCTAGCCATAAGGGCTCTTCGGACTCGCCTGTCCGGCATTTAACATAATAAAATGTGGGTGTACGCCGCTCCCATGGTCGCTGCTGCCCCTCGGGTGTCCCCGGCTCCGTGGCTAGGCGAACGGTTGCAAGGTACGCCTAGGCTGCATTCGGGGAGCGCGCTATTAGCGCTATTTGCTTATTCTATCCTTGTTTTACATTTAATAAGCGATAAAGATAGAATGATACAATAGCGCTAATAGCACGCTCTCCGAATGCAGCCCTAGATGTAATCCTGAACGCACCCCAGAACCATCAACCATTATACATTATGCAAGAGTATGTGCTTTGGTCGCGGTCTATAAAGTTTGTGATACTTTAAACTTCGCGGTTATAACGTGGCAAAAAAAGAAAATGTATCATATTATGAGTTTTCTCAAAAAACATCTACGTTCAAAAAGTTTCCCACAAATTTTCATTCCCCAAATTTTTCCCCATTGACATAAAAATTCCCTATTTTGGGGGAAAAAACCTCAACCTGGCAACCTTGGCACGCTCGCTACGCCAGAGAGAAGAATGAGAGACGACACGGCCCGGTTTTAGGTGATCTGCGAACGCGATACGCCCTCTGGGAACGACGTAAAACGTGCACATAAACTACGTAGCCAACGTCCGCATTTGGGCCACGGGGTAACGCATACGTGCACGATTTAGGTTGCGTTCCGTGCTAATGTCGGTAACGCAAAGTTATTGATTTTTCGTTATGTGAGCGAGCGAGAAGGTATAAGAGTGAGCGAGATGACAATAAGAGCGAGCGAGACAGTAATTGGAGTGAACGAGATGAGAATAACACATGCAGAAGGCTCGGGGGTGGGGATCTTTTCCTTGCGCGCCGTTGTTCTTATCTCGCTCACTCTTGTTACTGTCCTACTCGCTCATATTGACGACTCGCTTGCTCTTATACCTTCTCGCTCGCTCACGTAACAGCTGTGTTTTAAGACCGACACGCTTTAGAAATTAATGCAAATTATCACATTTAACATTTTTTATATATACCGGCATACACATGTATACATTTCTCAATTATATTACAATAAACGATTTACGACAACGAATCGAGAATAATTTTATTCAATGCAACTCGCTATATAACTGTTACTCATTATTATATATACTTATAGTATACTACTGTTACTACGTTTACGCGAGCGTTACTTCTGTAGTAACTTACGATATATCACTCGTTTACGCGGAATAAATTATCGTAAGTTACTACAAAATCCCGTTTACGCGAAGGAATTATCGTAAGTTACTACAGAAGTAACGCTCGCGTAAACGTAGTATGTGACACTTATATATTATACCGTTTATATGTTGCATCCAGTCGTCCACCGGTCATACTTTTTCTAACGCGACGATATATGTACACGCATTTTTTTTTTTTTTTTTAAGCAGGGAGGGGAAATGCCTGACGCACACCCGCGTCGGCCGTCCGGCGGAATAGTGTGGGGCTTGCACCCACTAAAAACCCTTCCCCTTCATTCAACAATATTAAGATTTCTAATATAAATAGTTAATACATTAATATCTTTGAAAAAAAAATATATGTATATGTATATTATTTGAAAATAACTAATTTTTTGAGGCTATATGCTGTATAAACTATTTATATTTAGCTGATGTGCAATTTAAACATAGAACGCATTTTTAAAAAAATTTATCAAAAAACGCAGAAAAAAGATTTAAAGTTAGAAGTTTTATTTCAATACTTTTTGTGTTGCTGTTAATGAGCATGACGTAAAGACCACAATCACAGTTGAAATAATTGCATAAATCGTCGACTAACAGGTTTCATCACGGGGAAATATACATAAATGTAGATTTCCTTTAATAAAAATATCAGTTGTATTTTTGACGTCTTTTTTTCTCATATTTATATTTTACGACGTTTGTTATTGCGAATGATTTATGAAAATCATTGATACATAGTACGTGTGAACGTTACTTTTTAGTTTTAGTAGTACTTTTAGTAGTAATACTTTTAATAGTTTAGTTATTATAGTTGTAGAATAACGTGCGCAACACTTAATATGCTTATGTTAATAGCAACATGTAATAAATCTAAATGTACTTTTTTAAATCTTTATTATAATTTGCATCTTATTACGCATTATTGATAACAAGAAAATGCATGATTTTCCAATTTCGTAGCATTATCACGTATTACAACTTTTTATATATTCCGTGACAAGATCTGCTAGTCTACGATTTATGCAATTATTTCAATTGTGATTGCGGTCTTCTACATGAAATTGAAAAATTTATGCTTATTTTTCTCATTACTGGAAATTCATACTCATTGCAAAGTAACATAACTTGCAAACATATATGCCTCTATTGAGACATAATGGATGCAATGTCATGATACAATGTAGAAAGTATTTCTGTCCATAATGACGGAACGATAAGATGCAATAAAACAATAATAACCCTGGCTGAGGTAATATTTTTCGCAATAAATTTTCTTTACAGTTATTAGATAATTAAATCGAGTCGATTTAATTCCGGGGAGGGAAGGGTTTTTAATTCTAACAATTACTGTGTTTTAAGTCCGAAAAATAATCGGCGCGCAGTATGTTGGAAAAATTATGTGTATATATATAGACATATATGTATACAGTAACTAATATATGGCTGTCAAAGACCTAAGCTCGGATCGCATGGCTTTTGATTCTAATTGTTCGTATACCGTTACGATCCTATTTCTCTTATTATTAAAACAATAATAGATTTAAAAAAGTATTGTATTTCATATTTTGTACAAAATTAATATGTAAAAAGCATTATTTACATTATATTTTAAAATGATTCTGCGTTCTATGTTATTTTATTGCTTACTTTTTTACGCTTATGTATTGCAGTTTTTTTTTATTCTATCTTGCTACAATCTTGTAATTATTTCTTATTTGTTTAACAAATTACTCATTTTTCTGCGGGTATTGCTTGTTTTTATAGCACGATTGTTATATCTCGTGCGAGAGTACAATTTTACCTTCGTCATAAATCGCAACGCTTGCAGTCGATGATTGTAGCACGCATTATTTTTGTCTAGCCATTCACAGTGTTTTTCATTTGTTGCATTTATACATTCATTCGTTATCTTTTCTAGAACTTGCTTTGATGGCCAATAATGTAGCCATATACGATTGAATGTCATTAATTGCGTTTGGACCACTTTTGTAAAAAGATCTGTCGGTCGTATCAATTTCGTTACTGCAGGAGCATCTTCGTCTGCATTTGGATATTCTTGAAATTCTATGTACATCTCATTTTCCGTTGCGTTTTCTATTGGCGTTTTCATCATGCAATGACGACAATTATCGCATTTCGTTTTTCCTACGCTTCGTCGCGCTATATATCCAGCAAAAAATGCAACAGCATTTTGATCATATATATTTAGTGTTTCAACGTTTTCTGCATTTTTCACATTATCGTATTCTGCAAGAAGTTGCAAATCTTCCATAAATATTTCATCTTCAGAACTATCGTCACATTGTATGACAGCATGATTTGCATTCAATGAATTTTCTAACGTTTTAACAAGATGACTCGGTGAGTTAATAAGAGACTCAGCTTCAAGGCATTGAACATTGCCTTTATCAGTTGTTGGAATATATCGCGTAGATATTATATGTCTCAGAGAAAGTCGGATCATTCTTGCTGTGGAGTTGGGATTAAATCCTCCGCGTTGTCTTAATTTAGAGAATAAATGTTCAACCGAGTCTTGGTTACATAATCCTGTTGCAAGTTCAAAATTTTCATATCGCCTTGTGAGTTCTTTATATACTTCAAGTATAGCTTGTACAGTTATAATAAAGCCTTTTAAACAAGGAATTTTTGATACTTTGTCCCGCGATGTAGACCATGTTGAGCAATATTTCAGAAAATCTGTTAATAACAATTCAACGTCAGGATTTTTGGGAGACAATGGTCGTTTTCCGCCATGTGTAACTTTTAGACTGTAAGAATTGCAAGCATCTATTACTTTATTCAGATTTTCTGTAAAATCAGCCGTTGCATCCCACGTATCTGTCCGTAATACTTTAGCATTACCAGCAGTTTTTATTGCGGTTGCAAACGTATGACTAAATAATTGAAAGGCTCTTTTCACATTCATTGTTTCAAAAGCATTGGGGCGAATATGTGCTTTTGTGATATGAGACAATAAATTGGAACCTCCTTTATTGGCATTATCAATGGTCCATGTAATTTCGAAATCGTCGAATGATGCGATTACTTTTCCATCGCGATACAAATACTTGTGTTTCCTCAGATAGCTCGCCAATCTTTTTACTAAATGTGGAAAATCAAAAAATGCGTAATATTTTTTTCATTATGAATAAAATATGGTTTATCCGAGTTTACGCCAAGTTTTACATATGCACTCTGATTACTTGAACCTTGATCGCATGTAACGAGTTGCACATCAGCACCCGTTTTAATCAGTTTATCTAAACATTTTTTTAATAATGATATTATTTCTTCGGCTTTCATAACTGTACCAGGAAGAAAATATGCTAATAGTTGACGCCATGGATGACGTGCGTTTACGCTGTCCAAACAAAATACGAATACGTGTTTTGCATCCTCATGTGTTCTTCCTAAAGGCCCTAGGTCTTTAAGTCCTTTTACTTGATCTAAATAGGGTGAATATTCTTGAAACGATTTTATGGACATTTCATCCCACTTCAAAGCACATGCTCTTTTTTCTATAGGCATCTTGGAAATTTTCTTCTCCAATTTACGAAATATAAAATCGCAAAATCCTGGTATCATATTATATTCTTCGTTCCATCTTTGAATAGTTCTTTCCGCAGGAAAATTGCAGCCTGCCTTTCGTAAACCACGCAGTGCAGAAGCTGAATAATGATACAGTTGCTTTGAAATATTTTTTTCTTCTTCTGTATATGGCGCGTTTGGCGTATGTAATTGCAAATTTATCATTGTTTTCGCAACGGGATGCAATTTTTTCTTTGCCATCATTTCTTGTATGATTTTATTTTGGCTTATTTTCTTATTTGTACGTTTTACGGGCATTCGTCGATTGCATCTTTGTAAACGTAATTTTAACGTTTTTATTGTCTGGCGTAGACGCATATTTTCATTTGTTAAAGATTTAATTATTATTTGTGCATTACTGTCCTTATCTTTTTTTTCCTTTTCTGTAATTTCCTTTTCTATGATCTTTGTGTGCGCCGAAACTTTTTCGTACATTGGCGGCTCTTCATGTCTCCATTCCATATTATCTTCTTCTTCTGATATATTAAAATACAGTTTCGGTGTCTGGTAGGTTCGCAATGGTGGCCGTTAAACTAAATCCTTCGTTATTTTATTTTTATTTTTTTCAACATTTGCTGATGTTGTTGGCCTTGTAGCGTTTTCATTATTTTCTCTTGTTTCTGTCTTATTTAATATATTTTCATTTTCAGTCATTTTTACTGGTATAGGCATGCTCTCCATTATATTTGTATCCATCATTGTCATATCATTGTCTCCATCATTGCTTTCTTCAGGTAAAGTTATATCCCTGAAAGAAAGAGGAACTGTGCCGCGTTTTAATTTTTTCTTACCTTCTCCCTTGAAAGAATTTTCACTGAAGTGATCTGCACACAAACTGGCACGACGGATAGAACTGGCAGACCACTTTTCCAAACGAGTATTTCCTGAAATAGAATAAATGCAAAATATTACTAGTAAATTTTTTCTTAAGAAATCTTTCGGGATATTTAATTCTTCAGCACAATGTTCCGCGGTATTAGAAACGATGTGAACTATAGCAGTTAGTATTAGCATTTTAAAGATTTTTCACTACTGCAACTTTATGTACGTTTCTACATTTATAACATTTTTTCAACGCTAACTTTTCTTATTTTTACTTGCAAATGCAATGTATTATATTCGTTTTTTGAAAATACCGAAACATATTAAGTTAATTATAAACGACAGCAAATAAAATTAAAAGTAAGTTATTAATGCCATTGCGGCATGACGCACAGTAACTGAACTATACTACTTGCAGTGATACGCCATAAAGATACGTCAGACATATAAGATGGTTGTGACCAGTAGCAGAAAGAATTCTTCTCTCTGCCAATAGTAACTGCATTAAATAATTATATAATTAAATAATTAACCTTTTCTTAAAAGCAGTGATACAGCCATTGTCACACAATGGATATGTTGATTTATTTTTCAAATATATCAATAAAAAATATATAAACATATGTACATATACACATATACAGTCATTGAAAAGATTATTAGGCATTCTAATTTTTATCGAAATGTTATGAGTTACGCTAATTTAAAATTGAGTAAAATTTCGATGAAACTTAGAATGCCTACAATTTTGTCTATATATATATATATATATATATGTATGTATGTATGTGTATGTACGTACGTATGTATGTATTACGTATATTATTTATGCATGCATGTACGTGTTCGAGATTCCGTTCACGTTGCGCGGTCCGATCAGATGGCAGCATCGATCGGATATCGACAGGCCGGATCGACGCGGCAGCTTGCGCAAGCTCTGGCGCGCTCATCGCCAACGTCGTCCTCGCGACTCGCGATAGACAGAGTACAATATGGCCGTTCAGTGACTAGACGTATAACGTGTGCTCTTCACGTTTCTCGTTGTGACTCCGCTTAGAAGTGCATATCGCAGTTACCACGCTGCCTAGATTACATTCTAAAGTGTGAAAGAGACTACTCATCAGCTCTGGTGCCTCAACACTACCGATCAAGCTCACACGTGCGCGAGTGCCGACCGCCACGTGTCTCACCGGCTCACGGGCAATTCATCAAGAGGACGGCGATTGATATAATCGCCTCTCGCGTACACGGACTCAAAAAGACTTCTCAGTTATACACCGCTCATCGTTTCTCAGGTCAAATTGTATATTTTTGACGCATTAAAGACGGCTCAGACTGTGGTCTGAGTTACACAAAAAACAAAAGAGATAATTAGTTAACACCTTCCACGCGCGTCCTTCTCATCCCGCTTCCATCGTTGGAAAAGTCAGCAATTTCGCGAACATTTGCGCGTCTAATACAAGAAAATGTAAAAATATATATGTAAAAAACTTACTACTATTACGTACCTATCCATAATTTGTGTCTTGCATCTGTACTTGATGGAAATCGAAATAAATGCGACCCCGTGGAAAAAACACCATTGCGACAATTTTTAAACGCACATTTTTCATATACACTTTCTAAATACTGATCACTCATTTTGCAATTAATTAATTTATGCTCGTACTCGTAAAAGAGTCTTTAATAAGAAATAACTTATTCTGTATTTTTCTGTATTAAAATTACTATAATACACGTTTTAAGATGCAGAAAAATAAAAAAATAAAAAGTAAAATGAAGCGAAAAAGAAACAAAATATTAATACATACGCTTCACAAAATAAAATATTAAAAAATAAAAATAAACTTAATTTGTTGCGCACAAAATATGCACAAAATTATCGTAACCTAGCCGATAATCTATTAATTGTTGTGTGAACAATTAATGTCAACTAAATTCACTCGAGACAGCGTCTTAGATAATAAAAAATCAGTTTAATATTTCGACTAGTGTACGAATAAAATATACTGATCGCAGCAAATAGTACCAGCTCTGGGAAATGCTTCGAATAGAAAGACTCCACTGTTGTCTATCGCGAAAGACAGAGAATCTTTTCAAAACAATAAAGAAAGTGTTTTTAAGCGAATCGCATGGCTCCCTCAAGGTGACCCCTCATTTTATCTCAGCCCAAAACATCTCAGCAAAAATATCTCGTCTATAATATCTCAGTCCAAAATGTCTCAGTCCAAAAATATCTCAGTCTAAAATGTCTCAGTCCAAAAATATTTCAGTCCAAAAATATCTCAGTCCAAAAATATCTCAGTCCAAAAATATCTCAGACAATAATGTATCGAACAAAAATATCTCAAGTAAAGGTGATTTATTATATTATTGTTATTATTTGTATATTCAGTTGATTAGAATAATTTATTATCAATGTATGGCTGTTCATGAAATGTGATACTAATTAAATGTAATATTAATTTTGTCTCCACGCGTGGAAAGTCCACGCATGTACTTTGAAGACACATTATGTGTCTAGTTTAATAATAGTGGAGCCCCCCGCAGGGGGCGGAACCTACTGCCTCCACGCATACACTTTCCACGCGAGACGAGTTGTCATATGGGTTTGCAACTGTTCTAATACTAATTAAATGTAATATTAATTTTTTATAATGATATTTTGTAATAAAAATTTGTAAGATGTAATTCATTACAATGATATTGTGTAATATAAATTGTATGATGTACTTTCGAGGTTAATTATTGTCAGAGATATTTTTGGACTGAGACATTTTAGACTGAGATATTTTTGAACTGAGATATTTTTGGACTGAGACATTTTGGACTGAGATATTTTTCCCGAGACTTTTTTGTATGAGATCATTTAGGAGAGACATTTTGACTGGGAACCCTCCCTCAAAAGGGGGTAAGAGGGAGGAGTAGCGTCGCGGCAGCGCATTGTGACTCGCGATATCAACAAGTAAGTCTAGACGTCGCAGTTCGTCATATTGTTCGCCACGTCGCGCATCGTGTGCCAACATCGTCTCCGCAAGTCCGCATTTTACGAAGCCGTAAGTAAATAATTATGTATTACATCATTACTGTAATAAGTAATAAGCTCTAATTAATATGTATTAATTTTCAATAATTTTTCTTTTTCAGTTATATTTCCAAGACGCCGAAGAAGACGACGATCGCGGCGTCGACGGCAACGACGACGACCACGGCGCCGACGGCAACGATGACTACGGCGCCAACGGCATCGACGACGACCGCGGCGTCGACGACAGCGACGACGACCGCGGCGCCGACGGCAACGACGACGACCGCGGCGTCGACGGCAACGACGACGACCACGGTGTCGACGGTAGTGACGACGACCGCGTCTACGGCGTTGACGCCGTAGCCAGCAGCAGACGTTTTCCAATTAAATGTAAGTGTTAAATTTTTAATTACATGGGTGCTTTACAGAAACGACACTGTGAAACACAGTTGAATCGTTTCATCTGTGTTGTTTGTTGTTAAAAAATGAAATATAATACTCTGTGTTACACAGTGTCGTTGCTAGAAAGCACCTGTAATTTAAAAAATTAAGTCCTTTATTTATACCCAATTTCTTCACCTCTCGATGACTTTATCCAACACTCCTATATTTCATAATCGATCAATAAGAAAACCAATTCTGAAAGATATCTGTTGGATAGTTATCGAGAACTCATTTAGAGGTGAAGAAATCGAGCATTAGTTAGATAAATACTTATATCTGTGCACTGAAAAAAGAAATTATTTGGCTGAACAAATGTTAAATTTATATATACATTTTGTTCAGTTAAATTATTTTCTTTTGTGCATAACTCACAATCAGTGCAGTTATAATTATAAAGTTATATTTGTTATACTCATATCATGAATATCATGAACATGCTGTTTCATTATTTTTCTTATTATTAATGTTTCAGAGCGAACAATTAGGCACTATAATTGCCAAGGCAATAGCTGCCTCTCAAAGAAGTAGGAGAGGGCGAGGACGAGGACGAGGACGAGGTGGCAGAGGAAGAGGACAAAGTGGAAGAGGAAGAGGACAAGGTGGAAGAGGAAGAGAACGAGGAAGAAATATTAATTATTTTTTATTTTATTTATAAACTTTTATATCATTCATAAACTTTTATATATTTTTTTTATTATAATATATTTTATATGATGTAATACAAACATATATTTGTCATTCTAAACCTTTCGGACATAATCTTAATCCTAATCTATATATAAAATTCCCTTTGGTATAGAATGAAGGGGAGGGGTTTTTAGTGGGTGCAAGCCCCACACTACCCCGCCTGACGGCCGACGCGGGTGTGCGTCAAGCATTTTCCCCTCCCTGCTAAAAAAAAAATGCGTATACATATATCGTCGCGTTAGAAAAAGTATGACCGGTGGACGACTGGATGCAACATATAAACAGTATAATATATAAGTGTCACAGTAGCATACTATAAGTATATATAATAATAATGTGTAACAGTTATACCGAGTTGCATTGAATAAAATTATTCTCGATTCGTTGTCGTAAATCGTTTATTGTAATATAATTGAGAAATGTATACATGTGTATGCCGGTATATATAAAAAATGTTAAATGTGATAATTTGCATTAATTTCTAAAGCGTGTTGGTCTTAAAACACAGCTGTTACGTGAGCGAGCGAGAAGGTATAAGAGCAAGCGAGTCGTCAATAAAAGCGAGTAGGACAGTAACAGGAGTGAGTGAGATAAGAACAACGGCGCGCAAGGAAAAGACTCTTTTTCTTCTTCTTCTTCTTTCGTCCCCAATGGATTTCCGGCTCCGTAGGAGCCAAGGTACCACGCTTTCTTAACAAGAGTAGATGGGGGACTCTCAGGGGAAAGAGTCGCCCTTTTGCAACCTCACAGTGAAACACAGTACTCTCCTATGGTAAAGAGGAGATGGCTCCACAACAATCGAGATTATAAATCAAATTTACATTCATGCAAGAAATTGATTATTGCTTTTACTACTTTTATATTAAGGTTATTGAATAAATAAACAACTGAGAAAGGCGCAAAAAAATTAAGTTTAAACAAAGTGTTACTAAATTCCCTTCTTTCCTTGTTATATAAAGCACAAGACCAGAACAAGTGGTCAATATCTTGAGAACTGAATCCGCAATCGCATTCAGGCGTTTCACATAAACCAAATTTATATTTTGTCTCCTTAGTATAGGCGTAACCGACAATGATACGGGATAAGACACCAAACCAATGTTTATCCATACGAAACTTCAATAAAGTAGAGACATTAATTCCAGACGTAAAGAAATTATTCATATAAAACTTACCCGAACCGACATCAATCTTCACGAAAAATTCCGAATCAATCAACCGATACGAATCTAACAGTGTAGCAGAGACATCCCTGTAAGAAATTTTATTCAATAGAGGCACCCCACTGACAGCGGCAACCCTGGCGGCATTATCCGCCTTCTCATTCCCCACAATACCAATATGTGAAGGGCACCATGTAAATCTTATACCCTTATTGTTTATGTAAGCAAGGTTTAATTTAGTATTAATGTCAGCCATTAGAAGACAAACCTTGCATAATTTGAAAACCTTAGAATTCCGCAAGGCCATGAGGACACTTAGAGAGTCGGTACAAATGTTAACATAGTCCCATGAAAACTCCCATAACAAATCTAAAGTTTTAGAGATGGCCAGAGCCTCAGCTGAGTAGGAACTCGTAAACTGGTTCAATTTAAATCATCTAGTAATGTTCAAGGAGAGGACAAAAATAGCACAACCCACCCCTTCATTGCTTCTGGAACCATTCGTGAAAATATCGATTTCAGCAGAATGATCTCTGTGAAAGGAAACAAGGTTGGTAAAAGCAAGGTTAGGGTTCCCGTGCTCTCTAACCAGCAATCCAGTATCTGTATCGATAGTATGCAAAATTGAGAATGATTTAGATGAGTAAGAGTACTGAGGATGAACATACCAATTATAAAGATGTCTTAAAGGGTTGCAGCGTAGGCCATCTAGTGACTAGAAAAGGAATATTTCTCGGGGCAATGTATTGATCATTCACCATATTATGAAAGTTAGAGATTTTGTTAATCAGTTTATTATTGCGCAGTTGAATAGACTTGGCAATAAAATTATTGCATTTGGAAATGACTCTCCTCATAAACAATTTTTGTCCACTAAATGCCCAACAAACGCGGTTTGAAGAGGATTTAGGTATATTTAACGCGACCTTATAAGCAGAGCATAAAGCGCGATTGATAATGGAAAGATACAATAAGTTTGTGCTGCACTTATGAACCACATAGAGCCCCACTCCAGGATAGACCCGATGGTAGCATTAATGTAGTTCATAGCCAAGGAAGGACTAATACCCCGGACTCTGCCAGAAAGCCATTTCAAAATATTCAAATAAATCTTAACTCTACCATTTAATGATTTTATATGGTCTCTCCATCTGAGTCCGGCATCCATAATCAGTCCCAGATATCTAATGTAATCGCTTAGAGGAACAGATCCCACTCCCAAATCAATCTGGTCAGGCACAATCAGTTTCTTACGGTGAAAGATTATAAATTGTGTCTTGGGTAAAGATATGGAAAGATCTATCCCCTCCAGCCAGGAGGCAAGCTGGTCGAAAGAGCGCCTTAAGCCCAAAATGACTCTGTCCAAATTAGTATCTGAGAAGAGAATAGCAATGTCGTCAGCATATTGCAAAACAATTGCATTATATGGAATGTGAAATAGTATGTTCTTTACGAAGATATTAAATAATAAAGGACTCAAGACCGAGCCCTGCGGAATACCGCGATGCAGGCACCTCTTAGCGTAGAGGTTACCGGATTCATAAAAACTGACATGTCTAGGGGAGAGAAGGTTGCGAAAAAAATACTTATATCCGTCGGGGATTCTAAGGTTATTAATAATATCAAATAAGATGTAAGGGTTAACGTTGTCATAAGCAGCCTTAATGTCCAAAAAAAGGGCACCAGTCATGGCCTGCTTCAAGAAAGATTTGTAGATTTCTAAATTAATAAAGACCAAACAATCGTCGCAAGATTTACCCCTTCTAAACCCAAACTGGCAGTTTGGCAAAATATTTTTTAATTCGATAAATTTCTCAAATCTTTCTTTAATTAATTTTTCAAAAAGTTTAAATGTGTTAGAAGCTAAAGAGATAGGCCTGAAACCTTTATTATTAGGCTTAGGGACAAGAATGATATCAAAATAGTGCCAACAAAACGGGAACAAACCATCAGATAATATACGATTAAAGATATCAGTCAAAATGTATAACGCAGATTCGGGTAATATGCTTAGAATGTAATTAGAGATAAGATCGGGACCCGGAGAGCTTTTAATCTTATACGACTCACAGATGGAGGGCTGTATTCAGAAAATAAAGCAGAGTTTTTAAATGCGTTAATAGAGTTCCAGAACGACTTAGGGTCAAAATTATTTCCAAGGTCATTAATGAATGATGTAAAATTTTCCTTTTTCCTTTTACGAACAATCCGTCTACATTTATCTGAACATTTTCTATAGTTGGCTAAACTTTCCCTAGAAGGGTTCTCCCTTAGGGACACGAAAGCACTCCTCCTAAGACTTCTAGCCTCTTCACACTCCTGGTCCCACCAGGATTTGCTAATATACTTTCTCCCACTTTTAGCACGGTATGACCTGCATGATTCCAACCTGGTGTCCAAAGAAATCACCGTACCTGAAGAATCGAAAATTTTTGCTCCAGAACGAAGTGCACAATCAATGATAAGGGCGCACCAATTTTCATATGCCAGGGCACCAAATTCGTTTACTAAATTAGCAAAACCGTCCTTGTCCATGCCAGAAATACAAAGTCTAGACCTCTTAGGGACCTCCGAAGAATTAGGATTATAATTAACTCGAATATCAATAGGAAAGTGATCACTGCTATATGGCTCATCAAAAACAGACCAAGAGCAAGAGTGGCTCAAGGACTGAGAAATCAGAGAGATATCGGGACACTAAAATGATCAGAGTTAGCAGAGACTCTCGTAGGGAAACCGTCATTAAGCAAAACAAAGTCGGATTCCGTGACCGCTTCAGATAGAGCCAAACCTTCACGATTTGGTCTGGAAGAACCCCACAGCTCGTGTTGTGTGTTAAAGTCACCACATATAACTATATTACTTGACACCGAAGCAGACACCACAGACTCCAACAAATTAGTCCAACATTCAGAACCCACTCGAATGTGAGGTCTATATAGTGAAATAATGAAAATTCTTTCGGATGAGACCCTCCTGCAAAATAGTGATTACAAGTCAGCTCAATGCCTGGATAATTAGCAAAATTGAAACTAAAAATTACGTGGTCAAATTTCTTTCGGCAAAGAATGGCGGTGCCCCCACCACAGACGTCATCCGGTCTGTCATTTCTAAAGGCAATGAAATCTTTGAATGAAAAGTAGGAAAAAGGACCAAGCCAGGTCTCCTGCAAACAAATCACATCATATTCCAAGATCAGATTAGAAAACTCAGGAAGTTTTTCCGAGATACCCCTGCAATTCCACTGTAAAATCTTTAGAGCCATTAATTAAGTTTACGGAAAATTAAATCAAGGTATTGAAGTAAAGCCGAGGCTTTACATTTTTCAGAATTATCAGAATTATACAGAAATTTTAGATCATGAAGAATGATGTCGGGTGTAGAGAAAGTGCTTGCAAGAGAAACAAGATTAGCCTCGATCAGACTAGTTTCCCCAGGAGGGGAGGTCCTTTCAGGAGACACATCCATAGAAGGAGAAGGACGAATTGTGTCATCCAACACAGATTGCGAACTCATTGAATTCTCACTATGCCTCCTCCTCAATCCTTTTGCCCTTGACAGAGCGTGGCGGCGCTTCATGGTGACGCCACAGTGATCGCACTTTTAACTTGGTTGCTCCAAGCCCCCCGATCCAGCGCCAAGTGAGTTGCCCCGTGAATCGAACTTCCCACCAGGGGCCGCAGCTGGTCTATCCATCTGTTTGGTGATCTTCCTCTTGGTCTCGTTCCATTAACCTTTCCCTCCACCACAAGCTTCTCCATTGTGTCTCTTCGTCTGGCGATGTGTCCAAAGTAGCGGAGGTAAGCCTGATTAATTCGCTTGAGAAGTCTTGTTCTGATGCCCAGTTCATCTAGCACCGATATATTGGTCCGGTGTGCAGTCCAAGGAATCCGGAGGATACGCCGGAACACCCACATCTCAAACCCCTCTATCCTCCTCCTGTCCGCCTGCTTGATAGACCATGTCTCGGCTGCATAGGTTGCGATGGGAAAGATGAGGGAGTGCACCAGTTGCAGTTTGGTATTCTTTGTGATGATTCTATCTTTCCATATTTTACTCAATTTTATGGTGGCTGCCCTGGCCATGGCCGTCCTCCTCCTGATCTCCTCTGAACATCTTCCTTTGTTAGTTATCATGGAGCCCAAATAGACCATTTTTTCAACGACTTCAAATCCAGCCACTTCCTTCACATTGGGCTGGTTATTCATCTGTCTGTCGATGATCATAATCTTCGTCTTATCTCGATTAATTTCTAGGCCATACTCCCTGCTGATCAACGCAAGTCTCTCCATGATAGCTTCCATCTCTTGCGCGGTCGTCGCCAGAATCGTCGTGTCGTCGGCATACCTCAGGTTGCTGATTCTCCTCCCCCCGACGGAAACTACTCCTTTCCAATCCTTAAGCACCTGCCGCATTATGTACTCTGTGTAGATGTTGAAGAGTATGGGTGAGAGAATACACCCCTGCCTCGTGCCCGCCTTTGTTTGGAAATCGTTGGATGTCGTTCGGTTGACTCGAACAGCCGCTGTGTTGTTCTCATAGAGGCTCCGCACAAGTGCCACTAGATGCCGCGGTACTCCCATTTCCATCAGAATGGTCCAGAGGAGTGTCCATTTCACCGAGTCGAACGCCTTGGTGTAGTCGACAAAGCATATAAAGACCCTGACGTTGAATTCCCTGGCCTTTTCTACTATTTGGCGAACATTCAGAATTTGCTCCCTCGTGCCCTTCCCCGGAATGAAACCACACTGCTCTTCGGCTATTTCCGGAAGCAGGAAGCACTTTAGTCTGTTATGACACTATGCACACTCCCTCTATTAGAACGTTTTTTTAAGTCAAGACTAGATCTCTGAATCTCATCCAGGTTAAATTTATTCCAAATCATATATGCATGACCTTTAAAGAGATTCACAGCTTGTTGACAGGATTTAATGTCTCTGACCTTAACGGTTTTCTTTGCTTGAGCAAATGAGGCATTCGTGTAAGCCATAACTGTATTAATCAGTTTGTGTTCAATAAAAACCGGGCACGAAAAATCCGAGGAGACATGACCTTCCCCACAATTAATACATTTAGGTTCCGAGTCGCAGTCATCAGCATGATGCTGAAGACTACAATTTTCACATAACTTAATGTTTCTACATGACAGGGTAGAGTGTCCCCATCTGTAACAATTCAAGCATTTGCGGACTCTATTAATAAAAGGGAGAATCCTATATCTAACCCTCCAGATGAATGAGAAGGTAA
This sequence comes from Temnothorax curvispinosus, assembly GCF_003070985.1. Lineage (NCBI taxonomy): Eukaryota > Metazoa > Arthropoda > Insecta > Hymenoptera > Formicidae > Temnothorax > Temnothorax curvispinosus. Next base: position 21,084 of record NW_020221607.1, read on the forward strand.
AAGATTAGCATCGAAAGTCACCTTAACAGAGGCTGAATCTAATAGTTCGTTACTAGAGCTATCTCTGAATTTAAGTCTTTCTAAAGAATGAATATTTAAAGGTTTTCCCGGCCAAGAGATGCCCGCTCGTATCTCATCTATAGATAAAGAGGGGTTAACATCTCTAATTACTCCAGTCCAAAAAATTTTGTAGTTCGGAGCATACGCGTATAAACCGTTCGGCAAAACATTCTTGTTAGAAATTAAATCATTTGCATCCTCATAAGAGGAGAAATCGACACAGATCAGGTTTTTACCAAGTCTACGAATTTTGGAGACGCGATTATATTTGGTGCACAGTAATTTACCAATGCTCATAGGATGAAAATTGCCAATGTTCACGGACGAGGAGAGAGACTCGATATGAACCGGGTATGGTGCAACAATTTCTTTCGAATATCTATTATTACTTTGTGAAAGAATAAATTTTTCTCTACCCGTATTCTGGGCATCACCAGACTCACTCGTGTCCGACAAATTGCTATGTTCCAAATCAGCTTCGTTGCGACGCCGTTTGTGGGAATTCTCCTTCTCCTTAGGAGACTTGCGGTTCGTATTTTTCGGCATAGTAAACTCAATATGCCGAAATAAGAGGAATACAACAAAATCAAAAATACAATAAACAAAATACGTATAAATCACTAACAAATAACTAATACTGAATATTTGTACAAAAAGATGCTTATGCTAAGTTATAATAAATGGCTTAATCGCCTCGCTGATAAGTAAAAACGTGTCGTAGAAATGTGATCACATGCGCAGAAAATGATAGAGAGCAAAAACAAAAAACATTAGAAAGCCGTACCACATTCAGTTGTATAAAAAGAAAAATATAAATGATCAAAGTTATTGTACTATAAAATTGGAATCGATGTATTAAATGGTGTTAATTTTTCATTATATCAAAAGCCAGATCTATAATAGTCTACAGATGTGATCACGCACGTAAATACGTGCGCAGGGAATGAAACATGAATAGCGAAGGAAACAGAAAGAAGTGATCACATACGCAGAGAAAGCGCAAATAAACAACAGAATGATCACGTTCGCAAGGAATGAGAAAGAGCAAACTAACACATAAATTTAAATAATGAAATCAAATTCGATATTTGGTAGTGTTTAAATAATTACTGTAAAACAAAAAAAACCAGATTATCATTATAACAAGCGAAAATCTTTGAACATATACGACCGATGCGGTCACATACGCAGATAGCGTGCACGGAGTAATGTAATAACATAGCAGTGCGAAAATTCGCTTAAATTATTATGAAGTGATAAATATACTGCTTATAATTCTATAAACTTTAGTTATACAACCAACTAAAGTAAAATCACACAAGTAGACAAACTAACGCTAATATGCAACAAGCAAACACGTGCATAAGACGCATGGGCCAATTAACAAAAATCAATACGGTGTACGAGCAACAATTTATATGATTAAACGAAAGGAAATATTTATAATAATGGTATATCAGCTTTAAAACTTTCAAACACGATAAAAGAAAGTGAAATCGCGTGCGCTGAGCACGCAATTGATTACGTGCACACAGAATGGTCGCTCGTATAGAAGGAAAGATAAGAAAAGAAACTAACAACTTAAAAAACGGTTGCATTAAAGCACAAATATTCAACTCCCGATTATTGCTTTGCCAAAACTTACCCCACCGGGGAGATACTTTTCGTGAGCACCGTGGCAATTTCTCCAGTCCTCCAGAGATTGCTCCAAAAAAAAACAAAAGAAAAAGGCGCTACTTCGACTGCTCCAATATTACAGGGGCTGCTCCAGGATAAAACCCAATGCTCCAGGCAACAAAGAAGAACAGCTGCTCCGTAGATTTACTCCAACAAAAAGGAGTCAAGCAAAATCCATCACAGAATGTAAAGTCCACCGCTTGTCATGGGCAGATACGAGCAGTGCGTCCGAACGCGACGAAAACTCACGGCGAAATCCAAGGAAAAGACTCGATGCTCGATCCTCGATCAGATCCCCACCCCCGAGCCTTCTGCATGTGTTATTTTCATCTCGCTCACTCCAATTACTATCTCGCTCGCTCTTATTGTCATCTCGCTCATTCTTATACCTTCTCGCTCGCTCACATAACGAAAAATCAATAACTTTGCATTACCGACATTAGCACGAAACGCAACCTAAATCGTGCACGTATGCGTTATCCCGTGGTCCAAACGCGGACGTTGGCTACGTAGTTCATGTGCACGTTTTACGTCGATCCCAGAGGGCGTATCGCGTTCGCGGATCACCTAAAACCGGGCCGTGTCGTCTCTCATTCTTCTCTCTGGCTACGCTTCCCTTTGTTAGCTAGCAAGGGCCTCGGATTGACCCGTCTTTGAATTCTCCTATTGGCTGCCGCGGGCCAGCAGCGCTGTCGATCGGGTAAGTTTGGAGGTAGATCCGAAGTTATCGGGAGACCGTGGAAGCTTAACTGATCTATTGCGATTAATCAATTACGCAATTTCCTAAATGTCCATAAATTGTTTCGTACAATATTTATACAATGTCGTAATATTTTTTAGATTAAAATCTAAAGCCAAATTGATCGAATTTTGTAAGTGCGCACATCAAAATAGTGATATTACCATTAACCATTTCGATGTTGAATCTAGAGCTCTAGATCTATAAGAGTAGCGCAAAAGTTGGACATGTTGGTACTAAAAGGGCGCGAAAAATATGAACGAGACATGTAAACCGTTTTCCGCTCACTGCCAATACGGAACATTTATAGTATACGTAACATATATAAATGTATTGTAAATTTGTTTTGTGGTATATATCTATTTGCAGTGAATATTGAAACGCAGTAATTATTATATTTTTCATGCACTCTGTATGACATTCAGGATAATGAAATAAAAACAAGTCTTGAAATTTTAAAATTTTATTTTGAATTATATAAAATATATTGTATCTTTGTAATTATATTGTGTCTTCGGTATGTTTATATATATATTTGTACTTATATTTAATGTTTATCACATTATATGTTATCACAAATGTAATTACTTGTTTACAGCATTTCTCATGCCAATGCTCTTGCTTCCACACTTCGAAGATTTATTACAAACTATTGTATTGTTAAATTTACGCACGATGAAATGAATGCGTGAAAAAAGATATGCTTTCAAGATATGCTTTCCAACAGAATGGCACGGTGGAAATTTGTATG
>NW_020221607.1:27310-32385 GCF_003070985.1 Temnothorax curvispinosus
TTATATTGTTGAGTAGGAAATTACAACTAACCTGTACGTTACATGTTGCATTGTGTTCACTGGGGAAGGCGTTTCATCCAGGCTGTATTAAGCCTTATGGCGTTTTCGATTTACTACTCGACCCGACTCGGGTCGCATCAATGGACGTGGAATACATACATAGATATGTATGTATTCCACGTCAATGATGCTAGAGTCCTGTATACATGATGCGACCCGAGTCGGTTTGAGTCGCAAATCGAAAACGCTATTACTCTCTTAACAGGCACGCAGAGATTTGCTGCAGATCACTGTCTGCTTCAGTACCTCTTACACCTCTTACACCTGAAGGGGAAACTACCGCGGGGACATTTAGTTTTGACAGTCAAAAGAGCGAACAATCTTTTGACTTTGCGGATATGGCTTCTTCTAGCGACTCCGGCACTCAATTGAACTCGCAGGCCAAGACGAATATTAGCTTTTGCGAAGGTCTTTAATACCTTGGAATCTATATATTTTTCAAAAAATTCCAAATGCTTCTGTCGTTCTTCTTCCGAGGGCGTAAAATCATTAGTGGAGCTACTCATATTTTGTTTTGTTAATAACTTATCGTACTGTAAAACATCTGCAGAAAATGGAAAAAGTCCACATGCTCGAAATCTATTAGCCATTATTTTGGGAATATTTAAAGTTCCTATGCTTCTCTCTAATAGTGGTCCAAAATCTTCATTTCTTATACGTTTTCCATAATTTTCTGTGCGCCATTCTTTGTACCATTCTCTTCTGAGCAGCTTTTAGTGCGCGGAAAAATGCTACGTCTAATGGTTGCAATATGGGTAGTATTTGGATATAGTGCTACTAATTCAATGCCATTTTTAGCACAAAACTGTGGTAATGGTATTGTTAAATGAGAGCAATGACCGTCAACATACAAAATAATAGACATGGAAATCTTGTTACGTAAAAGTCAGGGATGAAATACATTAACGATATATTCATAAAATGTTTGAGCTGTTATCCACTCACTATCAGATTTTCCAATAGCCCAACCATCTGGCATACTTTGAGAGATACTGTACGGAATTCGCTCGTAAGGAAATACAACCGTAGGAGGAGGCAATTAACCGTTAGCATTTTCCATGAAAAGTACCGTCAAGCATTCTTTGTCACCATTTCGTGTAAAAGTGTAAACGGTTTTTGTACCTTTTTTTTATTAAAACACCTTTTGGACTAAGAAAAAATGCTGATTCATCACAGTTAAAAATTTGAGATTTGTCAATATTGTCCAAGTTTATTTATATGTTGCTTCACTTCTGCATACCATTCTCGTATTGCTGTCTCTGTTATGGATGCTCGACTATGAGTCAGATTTTGTGAAATTCTTGATGTAATTTCTGGATGTCGTCTTAGAAAAGATTCGTACCAATGACGTCCAGGCCGTCCATCTTTGAATGGTGTATCTCGTGCCAACTTCTTTATCAATTTAATTGCACGTTAGTAAAAAGTTGACTTTTCGTAACAGGAAAACCTTGCTGACTGCAATACATCATCCATTTCACTATTTCAGCTTTCTCATTATTAGTTAAAACTGGTGCTGGGCCCACATTTTTTCCAATCGGCAGTTTGCCAGTGTATTTATATAACAGAGTGTAGTTCTTGGTATACCCGTGACCTTACTGACATGTGTAATTGTTTTCCCAGAACGAACAATCGCAAGAGCTTTTTGAAGTTCATCATCTAAATACTTTTTCCTCAGTCTTTGAGTTGCCATATCTAATAATATATATATATATATATATATATATATATATATAGATGATCTTTATTAAGCCCAAGCCTGAGCTAGAGGGCAAAAATATAACATAACAATAACGTTTAACATAGAGTGTCATTTAATACCTAACGCCACTTAAAAATAATCATTCAACCTATTGACACGATATGTTGTGAAGTAACAGTAATATATAGTACATAAGAATAACAAAATACTTAATACTACATATAATGCTCTCAATCTCAATTGTCGACTAGACAACTTAATGTATAACTTAACGGCTAAACGACTAGAACAGGTAATACCTTAAAGCAACTAACAATAAGATACGGAATATAGATACGGAATACGGAATTGACGACACATAGCGGTGAAACACATCCCAATGCTACTCAGACTCAGATTCAGATGCCCACAAGAATGACAGTAGAAGGCTCTTAAAAGAAGCAAGAGAAGATGCCGATGTAATGCTGCTGGGGAGAGAGCGCCAGAAATATATGGAAGAAATACGGAAGGAGTTTCTGTATGTGACAGTCTTATGAGCAAGAAGGTGAAAGGCCTGAGAGGAGGTGACATTTCGCTCAGCTCTCCTGAGCGCTGGGTCAGGTAGGGTAAAGAGCTCACGTAGGTATAATGGAGAACGCATGTGAAGGATCCGATACATCAGGCAGCCAAGAAAATAAAGTCTTCTGTTCTCAATCAAAAGCCAACCTAATCTCCGCCTAAACGGTGTTATGTGAACGTCTCGCCTAAGATTGAAGATAAATCGTATACTGCAATTAACTAGCCTCTGAAGTTTAGTGTTTAGCTCGCTGGTCAGACCATGATACACTAAACAGCTATAGTCAATATGAGGTAAGACCAAGGTGACAACAAGTTTTTTCCTTAATGCAGTAGAGAAACTGTTTTTGTTGAACCTGAGTTTATATAACGCATGATGAGCCCTACTTGAGACAAGCGAAATGTGTTTTCTCCACGAAAGATTAGAGGTGAAGATAACTCCCAAGTTCCTCATCTCAGTCACAAAAGGCAGAGGCACATTATTTACCATGACAGGCGGTAGAGTGTCAAGGTTGATATTATTAACATGTGTCTGACTACCGAACACCATAACTCTCGATTTGGACGGATTGAGTTTAAGACCGTTCAAGTTAGCGTAATCGAAGATGGCATTAGCATTTCTAGTAATCCGCTCAATACTCTGAAGTATGTATGCAGGTGAACATTTGTAATAAATCTGAATATCGTCAGCAAATATCATGTGATCCGAGTAGCACAAAACATAACCTATGTCATTAATGTAGAGGGAAAACAAAGGAGGACCCAAGGCACTCCGGATGACGTAAACAGCCAACCAGAAAGTTTACCAGCCTCATCCACCACTGCCTGAGACCTGCCCGTCAGGTATGAGAAGATCCATGCCAGAACAGCGTCAAAGAAACCCAACACTTTCAACTTTATGAGAAGACGAAGATGTGGTACAGTGTCGAAGGCCTTACTGAAATCGAACAGTATCATGATTGTAATCAGCCCATCGTCAATCCCTTTTTTTATATCACTAGACACCACAGACGCGCGCTTCGCGCGCGCTATTTAACTTTAACATTATGCAATCACTATTACACTATTAACTTCTTGATACACATGTGTATCAAGAAGTTAATAGTGCACAACTGTCAAAATATACGATGACAGCTGCAAATGAAGTAAGCGCAGCGAGAGAACCAGAGAAAAGCGGCAACAAAAAACTTCGAGATATGCGAGTATCGACTTAACATGCCTTTTTTTAGAAAGGATCGCAGACCCTCAAGAGAACAGACTGGGTGTTGTACCCAGGGCGATATGCAGATTGTCTGGGATTTAAGAGATCTTGATCATCTAGGTAGTGTGCAATCTGCGAGGTAACTATCTTCTCAAGGATCTTCGACAGCTCTGGCAGATTAGCTATCGGTCTTGTGTCGGACGGAGACAACGGAATACGAACTTTAGAGTGAGGGCGGATGAAGGCACGTTTCCACTCTGACGGAAACGTGGAAGTCTCCAACGATTTATTGAAGAACTCCATAAGCGATGGACCTACAACTGACCAAGCAATCCGCAGGACAAACCTCGGTATGCCATCCGAGCCTGACGCATAAGAGTGAAGGGGTCCATCCGCGAAGAGCCTAAGAACTTCACAAGGCGTTACAGCAAAAAAGCTAAACTCCGGACGCAGGGGCGGCCTAACAACCTGGGCAGCAGCTGAGACAAAGTCCTCATAAGTACACGGCGACTGAGCTTTAGATACAGAAGCAAAATACAAGTTTAACAAAAAAGTGAAGGGGAGAAACTAATGTTGATTTGACCAATCTGAGACGCGCTAGTTCTCTCCACAGGTTGCTTGAGTCAGTGATATTGATTAAAGAGTTGTACTGGAACTCACTTTTCGCACGCTTAATATCCGCATTGAGCTGATTTCGAAAAAGTCTATAGGTGGCGTAGCCCAGCAAACTATTAGAGCGCCTCGCACGTTTATACAATCGGTTTCGCTCGCGGAGCCGAGTCACGAGATCATCGGTGAGCCACCGCACAAGGGGCTTCTTGATCACAAATTCTCGTATCGGAGCGTACACATCCAGTGCCTCCAGTAAGGTCTCCGACAACACCGAACAGAGCCCATTTACCCCAGAAACACGTCCGGTCACCAAGTCCATCACAAACACCGTCGGCAATGGCCTGAATGCGCATCTGGAATTCAGAACCGCTCATGACCGACCGTAAGAAGTCTCGGAACTCGTCTCCATCAATACTCCTATAGCTCCACCTTGAGACCGTTCGCTCCAAAGCGTGCTCGTCCTCAGTGAGAGCAACAACTTAATAAGGTCATGTTCGGCTATAAACGGGCACTCTGATTTAACAAAAACTTGGACCTTATCGTTATCATCCACCGCCAAGACGTCAAGCCACGAGTCAGAAGTAGTTGTATGATGTGTAGCGCCCGAGTGTACAATATTTATCGATATGCCCGACATCAGTTCACGGAGGTAGTTAGCTTCATAATTATTCGAAAGAAGGTTACAATTTAAATCACCACCAATGATGACATTCTTGTATAAGTGCAAAACTCCCGTGAGCGCCTCTGCAAATTCATGTAAGAGAAGACCCTTTGGTCTTCTATAGACCGACGCAAACAATACAGCCTCATCATTAGGCAGACGAGTATCAATAATAAGGTACTCAGGAGCATTTTCTACTCCTGCGGAAACGGCAATAACTTTAACCTTTAGTGAGTTGTGAACATAGCAGGCAACTCCTCCGCCTCTTCTACCCACACGATCATGAC
>NW_020221608.1:0-2257 GCF_003070985.1 Temnothorax curvispinosus
AGAATATTTAACTCTGAAACACTCTGTATACGTCATTTAGAGCGGATAACAAATAAATCCTTTCGCGTCTATTAATCAATAAAGGACTTTTGTCTTTTAAAGCAGTATAACAATGTTTATTGTACGCAACTGCGATTAATGTTTACACGAATTATGTGGATAAGAGTTTATGTTAGGAATATTATTCAAGAATTTCAATAAACAAAAATTGGTCTTAAAATCTCAAGTTAGAATTTACTTCAGTACCTAAACTCATACAGTTCTCAAATCACACTGCATAAATAGTGAATATACTTTTGTTATTACCTAGTATAATTTATTAATAGCAGCACTACTAACAATAAAAGTAGCATCACGTATAAACAAAAAATTTTTCAATATAATTACTGATTACTTAAGTAATCAAATATTTATTTGCTATGATTACTGTTAATCAAGCAATCAAAAAATTTTATACTGATTACTGATTAATTAAAGTAATTAAATATTTTTTTCTTGATTACTGATTAATTAAAGTAATTAAATACTTTTCTCCTGGATTACAAATTAATTACAGTAATTAATCTGTAATCTCCTATTTTCTCCTTGATTACTGATTAATCGAGTAATAAAAAATTTTTTTGTCGATTACTGATTAATTAATCGAAAAATATTTTTTTCAGATAAATAATTAATTAAGTAATCAAGTAATACTAATTTATTCTTAATTTTTTGCCAATCTCTCATCCGTCGATCACGCGCGAGCATGCTTTTCAAATGACGCGACGTTGCGAGTCGGAGTAATTCCTCACCGCTTTCCGAAGCACAGCTCAATTCAATTCGTATAACACTCTCGAGATAGTCGGTCGGTTCAGATCAAAGTAACGTAGTAATATTTGAGAACATTAGCGTGCGGTATATCAGTTAAGGCGGAGTGCTCCACATTGTTCTATCGGAGCATCGGTAAATCGGAGCAACGGTAATCGGAGACTGCTCGATACACGCGACCACGGACATTGTGATTCTTCCTCATAAGCGCGGTATAATAAACGATACATACTTTCGAATTATATATAAGACAATTACGCTTTATTTCCTGACAATACATCCTACAATCATTTCCTTCATTATCCCCTTACATTTCAGCAAGGTAAGAAACAACAATTAAATTTACAGTTATGATATTCGAAATTTATCGTTGAGATAAAACATGTATCAATAAAAAAAATAAAAATAAACGTCAGAAGTCTATTTGGACGATACTGATTGTAATAAAAAATCAAAAGCGTCTGTCCTGAACGTCACTGACAAAATGAAAATCCAAAAACATCTATTCGGACGACACTGATTTTATAATAAAAATCAGATGCGTCTATTCTGATGGTACTAGCCAAATAAAATGCCAGAAGCGTCTATTCAGATGGTACTGATTGTAAATTAAAATCGGAAAAACGAAAAAAATATATTGAATGCGTTCTCACAGAACTCTTGCTGTATGTTCACTATCACTAACGTGATGACGCAAACAAGTTAAACTAATATATACCTATGAATAGACTATAGTCCTTAACCGAGATATTTTTGAAACTCTTAATTTTTTGGAGAGCACCTACAATAAAAATATGTTCAAAATAAGTTTAGAACTAAGCTTAGAAATGAAAAGTAAGTAAATCAACAGCAAAATAATTTAATTTTTGACTGCACAGAAGCACAGAAAGTAAACTGGTCTACTCATACGAATTAGAAATGGCAGAAATTATAAAAAATGCACAGTAGCGACATTATATGTCTCACCATAAAAAAAAATGTTCACGGAAAAAAAATTTCACCGTGAATAAACGGGATTTGCGCAATCCGGGTGGAAAATATGGCCAATACTCAGATAAAGATTTAAAAGAAGCAGTTAAGGCAGTGGAATCTGAAGAGGCCTTACTCGTCGTGAGGCCAGCAAGAAATTCCAAATACCATTAACAACGTTATGTAATAAAGTAAAGAAACATAAGAAAGAGAAAAAGACAGAGACAAAGAAAGAGTTGCAGCATATCAATCCATGATATTAAAAAATCGTGCAGCAAATACAATTTCAGCAAACCATGATTTATTATTTATTATTTTTTCTACATTTAACGGTAGTAATTCCAATGTGTTCAACTGGATCCACATCCAACGGATCCAACATATAATGTCTAATTGTTAGAAAAAGAGTTTATATTCCTATAAAACAAAATATTAAAAAGTTTCTTAGAATTCCTCAACGTATTTGATGAAATACTACAAT
>NW_020221609.1:0-2806 GCF_003070985.1 Temnothorax curvispinosus
GTCAATATTGATTTATTTTATTACTGTTTTGACATCTTCTCAATTTTATGTATTTTATAACATAATTTGATCAAATTTATTCTTTTACGCTTCGAGAAAGACTAATTATAAGTAATAACAAATTCGATTGTATGCTCAGAGTGCGCACTGATGCACATTGAAGCCGTACACAAATTAATGTAAAGTGTATGTTTAATATAAACGGGTTAAATAACAAAATGCTCAATAAACTCAATAACAAAAACAGTTAAAAAATTTGTCAACAGAAACGTTTCAAGTTAACATTTCAAGTTGCTCGGCCGCAGCGAGCGGTATAATGGACAGAGACTATCATATAGTCATTCTCTGTACCGAAAGGGTTAAGAATAATATTTATAAGCACACATTTAGATCAAACATGGACTCTCCATTATCTCTAATAGTAGAGTGAACATCGATATGCACGATTTTAAGGAATAAGTTTTGAACCTCTTAATGTATACGATTACCGATTTATAAACGTTACGCAGATGACGTCACATTAGCAGCGCGAACGAAAATAATAACTGAGTTAGTATAATAGATAAATTTAACAATTATCGTGAACAGCTGCAATTCACTGTAAAATATGGGGAGAATCATTAAGTTTTTGGACCTCATGTTAATTGTCAGGGACAACAAATATGTCACAAATTAGTTTCACAAGAAAACATTTTCGGGCAGAATTTTATCCTTCCTATATAGTGTCTAACCGTTCCTTACGTGGGGCCAACTTGGTACTAGATTAAAAGAACACAAAAATAATATAAAACTGAATCGAAGCATTCGGTGTTGTGTAAGCACATTTTGCACTTTAATTATACATTTGATAGGAACAATTCAAAACCTTATTGTTTTCCGAACCTTATTGTTATAAAAGACTTACGTCTGAAGTGTTACATATATCAAGTAACAAATCGATGAAATTAATTCTAACAAGGATTCAAAGTTATTAGATGAATTCTATTTTGACGTCCTCAAGGACTTAACTAAGACAGTTGGATTATAAACACGAAGGTCTAGATCACTGTTTGTTATTATTCTTTGTTTTCTATATTACTTGATACACCGGCGAGCCTTTGTTCCTATGTTAGTCTCACACAGAACATCGCACGTAGAGGAAGCTCTCGATTAACTGTCGGAATTATTTCTCTTGTTTTATTCATCCTGGCCACTTATGTAAGAGTCCGTCATAAATTATTTTTATCATAATATTGCATTGACAAATTACGATTTCAATTTTATGTACAATATTCTATATAGTAGGCATTAACAACAAGTGGGGATTTATTTTTATCACCGCGCGTTTACAATTCTTCGGAGATTAATTTTAAATTTGCGGACCTTAGTTTTCGTTCATTCCAACGACGAAAATAGTCACAACATTTTGTTGATTTTTTACTGAATTTTATTGTAACTTACGTCATATCGTTTTAATTCTTGATTATTATACTTAACGCAATTAAGTCCGACATTAATCACAGCTAATTTTATTTAACTGTTTTGACGTAATGTGTTCGATTGTTACGTGTATGTATTATAGACTCTTGTAACGGCTGAGGCCGCACGGCCCGATCACGCGTGGGCATCGTGCACGAATTGTCGAACCGGGGGGAGAACGCCGAATCCGCGGTATCCGAGACCGTGGCAAACAGTCGCTCGAACAACGCCAACTCATATAGATCGATTGCTCTGAGTTCGCCCAGTACTGACGCTTACTTGTCGTATTTATTCACATATTATATATTAAAACGTGGAGTGCGTCCGAGAAGGATTGAAATCCAAAGCGCATAAACTATACAACGATTATTCTAATTTGGTACAAGTGCCCTCCGTTCGTCGTACGCGCGACCGGTGCGCATCGCGCTCAACGTTGTACTCCTATCATTATAATAAAATTCTTGTTACCAGCATTTCGCATTGTACGTTCAATGGTACAACATTACGTTTATGTATTTTATTAAATTATTATAAAAGTACTATGTTGATATCAATATATTTTATTATTTTATTATTATTAAGGGGTTATCAAAAATTCATACTTTGTCCAAAATATTGGAAATTAATATTTTGTTTGCAATTTCATTTTCAGTACTATTATCACCTTGGGCACGATTTTGAGGATTATCAGGGACAGAACATCGCACGTAGAGGAAGCTCTCGGTTGCCCGTCGGAATCATCTCTCTTTTATTTTATTAATCTTGACCACTTAAGTAAGTTTCAACCATAAATTGTTTTCATCTTAATATCACATTGATAGATTATGATTTTGATTTTATACCGTGTATAGTATTATATACAGTAGGGATTTATTTTTGCCGTCACCGATTACAATTCTTTGGAGATCAATTTTAATTTGGGAACTTTGTTTCTCGCCGCTTCTTAATGACGAAATTTATCACAACATTTTATTGATTTTTTATTGCATTTCATTGTAACGTCTTATATAATGCCGTTTAAAATTATTGATTATTATTATACGCAATTAAGTCCGACATTAATCATAGCTATTTTATCTAACTGTTTTGACGTACCTAATGCGTTCGATTATTATTTCATCTTGTGTATTTTACCAGATTATTATAAAATTACTACTCAATATTGATTTATTTTATTACTGTTTTGACATCTTAATTTTATGTATTTTATGATATAATTTAATCAAATTTATTGTTTTGCGTTTCGAGGAAGATTAATTATAAGTAATAACGAAGTCGAATTCGATTATATGCTCTGCACAGTGCGCACTGATGCACATTACAGCCATTATACACAAATTAACATAAA
>NW_020221610.1:0-1861 GCF_003070985.1 Temnothorax curvispinosus
ATGAAACGTATGCTTATATTGCATATGATGTAATTAAAATTAATTTAATAATTTATCAAACACTGCTATAGTTATAATAAAGAACTTAGATACCTAACAAATTAATATTTTTATTATCCTAACTGTCTTATGTCTATTTCTACTAAATTAGATTAATTTTAGTCTCGGTTTACTTACTTTTTATCTTTTTCTAACTCCTTGAACTAAAAAAAGATGGAAAGTAAGTTAAACTAATTAAGATTACAATTAACCTGCATTGATAGAAATGGACATTATCCACGTTAAAATTCTCAGTAATAATTTTGTGGTCAAGAATGATAACAGACACTATACTCATAAAGACGCAAAGTTACTCATATCCTCTTTTTACTCGAATCTTTTTTTAACATTTGTATTTATATATGGCTGAATATACGCGGCGTTACGCTCAGCGCATTGACGCGACTTTGTCATTTGCGCGTTCTATTTATTGTCACTGACGAGTTTGTCATATGGACGCGGCCGTCGACAACGAATCTAAAAATGAACCCCGCGCTATTGACAGTGGAACTAAATGACCGGCGAAAAGTCACCGGAATGGAATCCCTCACATTAGCGTCCCCGTGATGAAATTAGATAGTACGGCGGCACTCGCGTGCGTAATTCGCAAGGTACGTTTTTTTCTCTCATTTCTGGATAGGAAGGCAAAAAAAGAATAAAAAATAAGTAGCACGTATCGATTGACTTATGTGTTTTCGAGCTTGTCTCGGAAGAGACATGTGAAATCGATGACGAGAAATAAACGACAAAACCTCGAGTCCACAATGTTGCGAAACTGAAATTTCGAGTGCTTTTAGCCTGTCAATGTTGTCACGTTTAGTCGCGCAAATCATACATCATAAGTATATATAATGAGTATTTTGCGTAATTTTAATAACAGATTCGTTGGGTAAATTTTCCGCCGGGAAAATTTTTGATTAAAATTGTGAGGTTGTGTACAACTGATCATTATACGATCAATGTTATGTGACTATGTATAATTAATATGAGTTATTTTGGATTACAGTTAAAGATCAATTACATCCAAGCAAATAGAAGCTTCTCGTTGCGATTGAATAAAAAATCGCTAGTTTACTTTGGACGTCTAACTATGTAATCGTCACTCATCGCACAATGAACAGAAATAACAACAGAACAAAGCAGTATACACAGAAGTATTCGAAATTAGTAGTAGAAGTAGCAAATACTGCAGGCAGGGCAATTTAAAGGAAATAGCATACCCAAGCAGTTGCGTGTATTTAATTACAGTTTAAATTATGGAGCGTCGATTAATTACAATCAAGATTTGCAAAAATCGACGAAGAGATACACGTCATTTACTCTTTCATCCTCGCGAGACGATCCTTTCGTAGAAGAAACGTTTAATTGCAGTAATAATTTTAGAAATCTCTTAATTTTTTCTGGATACATAATAAGCGGACGTTATAGCTATAACTCAACGTTGAGTGGCCGTGCGAGATGACTCTGTACATTCTGACAAACATATTTTCTCAAGCCATTTGTGACACGTTACAACGAGAGTCTTGAGCAACGACGTAATTACAAGTTTACTTATCTTTTTCTCCCACAGTCTACGATCGGCCTATCGTAGACTGAAAAACACAGTCATGCGTCACACCGCCCCGCCTTCGTTAAGTCTGATTTATCGGTATCTCGAAAAAAGCGACGTAACAAAAATTATTTGATAGGAGTGAAAGAATGTATTTTTAAATCGCGAGAAGAGCAACGATGATCATTCAACTACATGTCGCTAAGGTATGTACAAATTGGATTCCAATTAAAATAACTGAAACTTTTCTAAACTGTATAAAACATTTAAGAA
>NW_020221611.1:0-3529 GCF_003070985.1 Temnothorax curvispinosus
ACTCCGGATGACGTAAATAGCCACTCAGAGATATTACCGAGTTCATCAATCACTGCTTGAGAACGGCCTGTCAGGTATGAGAAAATCCATATTATAGCGGCATCAGAGAAACCAATCTCTTTCAGCTTCATGTAAAGTTTGGGATGTGGCACCGTGTCGAACGCCTTACTAAAGTCAAAAAGTATCATGATTGTAATCTGACCATTATCGATTCCCTGTCTGATATCATCGCATACTCTTAAGAGAGCAGACTGAGTGTTGTGTCCCGGACGATAGGCTGATTGTTTGGGATTTAGCAGGTCGAATTCATCCAAATACTGCGCAATTTGCGAGGCAACAATTTTCTCAAGAATCTTCGACAACTCAGGCAGATTCGCAATCGGCCTTGTGTCAGACGGAGACTGTGGGTTTCGAATTTTCGAATGCGGGCGAATAAGTGCACGCTTCCATTCCGACGGGAATGTAGAAGTCGCTAACGATCGGTTGAACAGTTCAGTAAGCCCCGAGGAAATAACGGGCCAAGCAATACGCAGAACGTATAATGGGATGCCATCTGAACCTGATGCATACAAGTGTAGGGGCGCATTGGCAATAATCTTATAGACATCGCACGGCTGTATTTCTGAGAAATTGAACTCCAGTCGCAGTGCTGGTCGGGGTATATGGACAATAGATGAGACCATGTCAGCGTACGAACAAGGCAGTTGAGCCCCTGAGACCGAAGCAAAATACGCATTCAACTGATTAGTTGTAAAGAAGTGCAATGGAGAGACTAGAGTTTGTTTTATTAAGCCAAGTCGTGCGAGTTCTCTCCAAAGCTTAGCCGAGTCCGTAATTCTAATAAGAGAGTTGTAGTGAAACTCACTCTTAGCACGCTTAATATCCATATTGAGTTGATTCCTGAACAATCTATAGGCAGCGTAGTCAAGTAGACAGTTCGAGCGCCTAGCTTGTTTATACAATTTGTTCCGCATGCATAACCGTGTCCTGAGATCCTCAGAGAGCCACCGTGCCGGTGGCCTTTTAATTACAATCACACGCGCTGGGGCTAAAGTATCAAGCGCTTCAATCATGGCCCCCGACAACTCCGCACAAAGGCCATCGACACAGCTACCATCATCTGCGTCAACTATGGACTGAATACGCCCAAGGAACTCAGGACTGCCCATAATAGACTGTAGGCAGCCTCGAAACTCGTCGGCATCGATACTCCTAAAGTTACGTCTAGTAATAGAACGCCTAGTAGTCTGGTTTGCTCCAAGTGAGAGCGTTAGTTCCAAGAGATCGTGACCAGCTATAAACGGACTCTCAGACTTCGTCAGCGCCAGAACCTTATCGCTATCATCCACAGCCAGAACGTCCAACCACGAATCGGCAGTAGCCGTATGGTATGTAGCCCCGGAGTG
The DNA here is from genome assembly GCF_003070985.1 of Temnothorax curvispinosus. Lineage (NCBI taxonomy): Eukaryota > Metazoa > Arthropoda > Insecta > Hymenoptera > Formicidae > Temnothorax > Temnothorax curvispinosus. The sequence goes on from NW_020221611.1 coordinate 1,407, forward strand.
CACAATGTTCATAGACATACCCAACAGTAAATCACGCAGATGGCTGGCTTCAAAGTTAGTCGATAAGAGGTTACAGTTCAAGTCACCTCCGATAATTATATTTTTATACAGATGTGACACACTCGTGAGAGCTTCAGCAAATTCATGTAAAAGAAGACCTTTAGGTCTTCTATATACTGAGGCGAATAGTACTGATTCATTATTGGGCAAGCGGATTTCTAGAATGAGATATTCTGGAGAGCTGATGTCAGCCCCCGTAGCAGAGACATCGATAACTTTGACCCTCAATGAATCATGAACAAAGCAGGCGACTCCCCCACCTCGTCTACCCTCACGATCGCGACGAATCAAGAAGTAGCTATCCAGGGCCACAAGAGCATCTGAGACGTCAGAATGCAGCCATGTTTCAGACACCGAGATGACATGAAAGAAGCAGGTAGCGAAATGCATCCTAATAAAATCAATGTGCCCGTGAAGGGAGTTGGCGTTAAACTGGGCGACACGAAACTGAGTTGACAACATAAGAGATTTTTCACATTTCACAGGCGTCCTACAGTCATCTCGGCCTGGTCAAACCAGCTTCGTAAGATCAGATTCCGAGCCAATACTGATGATAGGCTTGCCTTCCGAGTGTCTAACGCATATGCAACCACGTCTGGTCCAAACAAATTTATAGGACCTTTCCTTTGCAATGCGCTTAGTCGATTGCAAGAGATCATACGTGGCCCTGGGTAACATCTCATTCACATAGATTCTTCGATTTGATTCGTTTCCGCATATCTCACTTTGTTTGAGCACACGCCTATTTCGCATTTTTGACATGACTTCATTTCGCACCGTACTGGAGGTCAATGTAACAGCCAACGAGACAATTTCATCCGCACGCGAGGAATGATCGCGGCCCGTATCTAAAGTTGACTTCCGAACCATGGATCTCACATTTAAGATATGACATGTGAGATCCCCGATATCAAGGGCTTCAAACACATTCCGCACAAGCCTGTCAGGTGTGACCTGTGACACCGCAGGCACTCCCGAGACAATTAGCTCAACATCTGACATCTCATGAGCCTTCGGGATCAACGAAGGTGATCTTGTTTCCCTAAGCTCCACGACTTCATGCGCCAATGCAGAGACTGTTTGCTCCAATGAAGCAATGCGCTTGCTGTTCTCTGACACCATGTCAGCAATGCGGTTGAGATTATTAAGCTTGTCAGTTATCTCCTTATTGGTTCGCTGCTGACTTTCAATGAAGTCAGCCAATCTATCACCCAGTCTCTGCAGTAGCTCATTCGTCGTGGTTTGTGAGCTCGATTGAGTGCTAAGGTTAGCAGGAGACGCCATATCTGGGAAGTTAAATGTAAGCGCACTCTTTTCCGTGCTTGGTGTCACTGGTATATCTAGTGATAAAAGCAGAGCTCTACAACAAGCATCTGCGTATCTAGTTACAGAATATGATTTCACACAGCCCGGATGAAACACCCTTCTGCACCCCTCACACTCAACGGACCTGCCGGCAATTGACTTTTTGCACTTAGCGCACGTAGGCTGCATGTGTTATCGATTGTGTATATCGCGCAATCACTTAAGGGTAATAGCTAAAGTCTCTAGGTACACCCAGTCGGGCAGCAGATGCAATCAGTCGCTCAGTCAACCCAAAGGTCACCAAGCACACTGTAATAAGTCCCTAGGCACACCGTTGCGGCAGCAGGCATGGAAGGATGCCGCACTTGTGGACTTGACCGATGTAACCAGATGATGTACAGCCAATAGCAACCAGATGATGTATAGCCAATAGCAGCCAACCACAGGAGAGGACAGCAAAGGCGGGCGCATTCGCACCAGAGATCCTTGTCACCTTGACGATAGTTCAGAAAGTGAGGTTGGAATTCCAAGAGAATTGGCACCCAAAAATTGTGGCAGAAAGCTTGCAAGTTCAGAATTGAATTAATGCAGAACGTGACAAGCAGTAAAAACTTGCTTATTCCTGCAACAGTAAACAGCCCGAAGGCAGCAAGAGGCAGAGACGTGCTCCAGCAACCAGAGAGCGACAAAACAGACGTGCACTATACTCACGAGAGGGAGGGAGGGGAGAGAGAGAGAGAGAGAGAGAGAGAGAGAGA
>NW_020221612.1:0-2630 GCF_003070985.1 Temnothorax curvispinosus
CGTATTCTTTTAAAGTACCCCATAAAAAATAATCTAAAGGCGTTAAGGGGATCCTATAGTGGCGGTAGTTACCGACATTTTTTCATTTTAAGGAATTTTTGAATTGGCTTTACAGTAATTGCAAGTTTTTGGTCTAGAATTAAAGTACGCACAAAAATCTACATCGCGTTGTACGATTTCATATCGGGAACGAAAAAAAAATGAAAAATTTTACTAATTTGGGCACATACAACTGTCATCTGACGACAATAACAAAATTACTGCAGTTTATATACATATAATGACACCAAGGCGACGTAGGGACAACATGTAGGAACAATATCGTGTAAATAAAACTAAGATTCAACGTCTAGAAAAAAAGATTCCGTAAAATGAAGTTTTATTAAGCAAAAGCACATTTAGGTTGGCAGGATAAGCAGTATGCGTGTAGCGAGAGATGGCGCAGCAATCGAACAAAGACAGATGCCTCTGGTTAGAAAAGGACAGACATAGATATATAACATAGAAAACAGGATTAGAAATGTTGACATTACCGACGTCGAGGAAGTTCGGCCTTCGCTATAGGATCCCCTTAATGGAGCCAGAAACCCGAGCCATCTGTGCGATAATACAGCGGAGAGACGTGAAGGATCTCCTAAATGTAGGAATACGCTTAGTGCTTTTTTCGGTATCGTTTTTCCGACGAACAATTCCGTCCCGCGTTTACCCTTTCATGAAAGTGGAGAAGCGATCATTATCGTCAATATTGTTTTCAGTATTTATAAGATGGCTTGCTACATAAACGTTGCACAAGGAGAGAGAATAACGTCTAAGCGAATCGTGCGAGTAACTTAGTTTCAACGAGCAACGGTAAAACCGATTTTCCAAGGCTTATCCCGCCTCGGCGATATACTCGGCGAGGAAATTGAATTTCGCTCGTATTAGCGAGGTCCATGTAAGTCGGAAATGGTAACTGCTGATTACTCGTAATTTATTCCGAGGGTGCAGTTTTTTCTCCTCTTTTGTAGGCAATCTCCCACGACGCGTATCTCTATTTTTATAGGAACAATTGAAACTCATAGTTCTATGTGCGAATTTCATATTTTACCGTTACTTTTAACTTTTAAGGAGGTTCTAAGGAGAATCAGAAATGTTAAGAATATTGCACAAAATTTAAAACATAAGCTCAAGATATTTTAAATAATATTAGCATGTGAATTTTTTTCTATTTTTTCATCGGTTAGTTTTTGAAAACATTTATAACGAAGTTACAACAAAGTATATTGCAAAAAAAACCATGTGGTCATATTTTCAAATTTTTAAAGGTACTTTTAATATGATATTCTTTATATACATATATTAAATATTTTATTCAGTTCTTAATATCTTTAATAATTATTTTTGTTGATAATTGATATGCAGCATCGATCCTCCCATTAGAATCCATTAAAAAATCTTGTCTTTTGTTATAAATGTTTTCAAAAACTAATCAGTGAAAGAATCTAAAAAAATTGATATGCTAATAATAAAAGACGTTATGTTTTAAATTGTGTGCAATTCTTAACACTTCTGATTTTCCTTACAATCTCCTTAAATTAGGTACGTCGGTTTTGCTTAAATTAATAATATTACGAAGGAAACATAGCGCTTTTACGCGCACATGTTTGTATCTATAATATATTCATTTGTTCCGGCTGTCACAATTTTGGCTTTCTTCCAAATCTCCTCACTGAGCGAAGAATTATTGGATTCTTTGTAAGCTTTCTTCTCAAATTTTATCCGTCGAATGTGGGAAACGTCTAAACGCTTGCGATACAGAAAAATATACAGGTGATACATTTAAATAATTCAATTATTTATACTTATACTATTTTCTGCGTGGGGTTAAATTGAATCAAGACCGTAAATAAACAAGATGCATACATTCCTTTATTATTCAAAATTTTACTTTATTATTCATATTTATATAAAGTGGAATGCTCGGATTAAACCCCCGCGATATATAGTTGAATCGCTGTGGAAGATATTAATATACAATGTTTCCAACGTGGCTTTTAACTCCGAATGACAGGGAAACTGTTTGAATTAGAAATTCAACACGCTATTGCGTTTATTTAATAAATTATTCATACTTTCATACGTATATCGGTGATATATTGATAGTCAAACGAGGTTTTTGATGGCTGCATTCGAAGAGCGCGCTATTAGCGCTATTGCATCATTCTGTCTTTATCGCTCATCAGGTGTAAAACAAGGATAGAACAAGCAAATAGCGCTAATAGCGCGCTCCCCGAATCCAGCCATAGGATCCCCTTAATAGCGTCTCCTCGAATGCACTCTTTGCTCGCAAGCCGAACAAAGCCGAACTGCCGAAACAATCCGAAAATTCCGAAACGTAAATGAGCCAATGGCGCCCACCCAAGTTTCCGACGATAGGGGTTCAATCGGTCTGTTGAGAAAACGGAAAGTTCATCGTACGTTCTGAAATTGGTTGTTTTTGCATATGAGTAAAATGAAACGAGCCTGTTGCAGCCGTAAACAAATGTCAACAAAACACGTCAATAAGATATTTCATTAGGTAAATCATTATGGGCAAATTATATTTTCTTTCTCGCATCTTTCTGTAAATTTGCGTCTTTAGTAGCCTTTTC
>NW_020221613.1:0-2770 GCF_003070985.1 Temnothorax curvispinosus
GCGACGTACTCCGCTTCCGTCGTGCTCAGCGTCACAAGTTTTTGGCGCTGACTAGACCAGGTGACTAGCCCATTCGCAAAACTAAAAACATACCTTGTAGTAGACCTACGTGTTTCTAAATCTCCTGCATAGTCTGCATCACAGTAACTTACTAGATTTGGCTCGTTTCCACTTCTTTGGTACATTATACCTAAATCTCTAGAACCGACTAGATAAGCGAAAATTCTTTTTACAGCCTTCCAATGAGTGAGATTATGATTATTTAGATACTTAGACACTGAATTCACCAAAAAAGCAATATCTGGTCGTGAGACCACTGAAAGAAATAATAGAGAGCCTACCGCCTCTCGGTATGGAACGTTTCGTTTCTCGCTGTCTGGCTCGGAAGGAGCCAGCACAGCGTGAGGGTCGGCAGGGACACTCACTTGTTTCGCGTCGATCATTCTGAATTTTTCTAGAATTCGGTCGACATACTCGGTTTGATGTATGAACATACTCTTAGCGACTCTATTACGTTCAATTTGCAGCCCTACAAACCTAGTCGTGTTTCCGAGGGTTATATCAAACATCTCTTTCATACTTACAATGATTTTCTCAAGCACACTTGATAATTTCGAGGCCACAAGCCCATCATCGACAAACAACGCTAGCCATACTACGCATCCTTCCACACGGCCGATATAAATACATTGATCGGCGTCGGATTGCACAAAATTAAATTTCTTTAGAAAAGCACTAAATTTTTTATTCCAGCACCGAGGTGCCTGTTTGAGACCATAGAGCGACTTGTTTAGTCGACACACTAAATTCTCACTATCACCTTCACTTTCTTCTTCTCCGACAGTCAACCCTTCCGGAACCAGCATGAAAATTTCTTCTTCCAACTCGCCGTAGAGGAATGCTGTGCAGACGTCAAATTGTATCAGCTCGTAGTCTTCCTGTGTGACTCGAGCCAGAAACAGTCGAAGCGAGTCGTATCTCACGACTGGAGCGAAAGTTTCGTTGTAGTCTATTCCTGGCTGTTGGAGAAATCCTCTAGCGCACAATCTGGCCTTGAACCTCGGTTGTCCTTCTGTTTTTCTTTGTACAAGTTTGAAGACCTATTTTGAATTGATGGACTTCATTTCATCAGTTCTTTCGACTACAGTCCACGTATTATTTTTGCTGTGAGCTTGTAGTTCGTCTTTTATAGCATTTCAATCCATTTCCTTTTATTCGGTCCTCGCACCGCCTCGCCAAACGTGGCAGGCGTCTCGTACTCCACGAGATCTATGTCGTATCTCTGTGGCATTCTCATGTCGTACCTCTGTGGCATTCTTAGCGTCTGCCTGTCTCGAAGTTGGCGCTGACCTCCGGCTGGATCTGGTTGCTCGTCCTGATGATCTTCACTCGGTCGTACGACTGCTTTTGCGCCCTGCGCATCGTCGAATACCTCGTCGTCGTCATCTAGGATTTCGATGACTACATCGTTGTTGTCGTCGACTGCTTCTGGAATTAGCGTGATCTTAGGAAGCACTAGTACTCCTTGTTTTGAGCTACTCTCACTAGCGCTTACCTCACTCAGCTTCTCGTCGAACACGACGTCTCTGGACACGCTCACTTTTTTCGTCACAGGATCGTAGAGCCGGTAGTTCGATAAATTTCCTTGGTATCCCACCAAGATCATCCTCCTTGATTTGTCGTCGAGCTTCTTCCGCAACTGCTTGGGCACGTGTTTGTAAGCCACAGATCCAAAGATTCGTACGTGCTGCAAGTCCGGTTTTTTTTCTGTCCAGACTTCGTACGGAGTTTTTATGTCCTGACGACTTGAGTGTGTGGTGCGGTTGAGTATGTAAACCGCCGTGCTTACAGCCTCTGCCCACAGGTTCTTTGGGAGGTCCTTTGCACGCAACATCGTGCGTGCACACTCGAATATTGTCCGATTTGCTCTCTCCGCTTTGCCGTTCTGTTGTGGGGTATATGGAGCTGTGTTCTCCATAACTATTCCGCGCTGTCCGAGATATTTTTCGAATTGTCCGTTTTTGTACTCGCCACCATCAGAACGCACAGCCTTCACGGTTGTACCGAATTTATTCGCCACTATCTTTTCATAGAGCGCGAATTTCTCGACGACTTCGTCCTTGTGTTGCATAAAGTATACGTAGCAAAAACCCGAAGCGTCGTCGATGAATGTTACGTAGTAGTTCGAGTGACCAAGTGACTCGACTTGTACTTTTCCACTCACATCGGTGTGAACAACTTTGCCCGGTTTCGTGTCTCTGTCTCCACGACTGGTTTGAAACGGTAACACGTGTGCCTTCCCGAACTGGCACGGTTCGCAAAAAAACTTATCCGCATTTTTTATTTGTACTCTTTTGACGAGGTTATTTTTCACCATGTCGCTGAGTGCTCTACTACCGACATGTCCGAGTCGCTCATGCCACACTTTCAAGTCGACAGTGGCCGCGTTCGCTTCACTCGACACTCCCGGTACCAGCACTCGGAAAAACATGCGATACGTTGCATTGTTCTGTTTTGCACCGACTGCTTTCACCTCATTTTTGAGTCTGACTATCACTTTCGAGTCGCTGAACTGAACGTCGAAGCTTTTTCCGGTACACATGCCCACTGAAAACAAGTTTTTCTTCAGCGTTGGCACGTACAACACACCTTCGATGCGTCCGGTGCTCCATCTTCCGTTGACGAGTTTCTCAATTCGAATTGTGCCTTCGCCGCCAACTTCGCATTCGCGACCATTTCCGAGCACAACCGTATCGCCCACACTCGGGTG
>NW_020221614.1:0-1693 GCF_003070985.1 Temnothorax curvispinosus
AGCAGCTTTCTCAAACGACATCCAATGTTATCCATACGCAAACCAGAAGCGACAAGTTTAGCACGTGCCACCAGTTTCAATCGAACAAATGTAGAAAGGTTCTTTGCGCCGCTAAAATATGTGATCGATAAACATCATTTCCAGGTGTGTTAACTGATGAATAAATGTTGCTAGTTTTGGTCGAAAATAACGTTTCTCATTATTTCTAGCCTCACTGCATATGGAATATGGATGAGACGGGAATTACAACCGTTCAGACACCGAATAGAGTCATCGGACGTCGAGGAATGAAACAAGTCGGGCGAGTGACTTCTGCGGAAAGAGGAACCCTCGTAACTTTGGCGATGGCGGTGTCAGCAACCGGACATTCTTTACCTCCATTTTTTATTTTTCCTCGTAAAAATTTCAAGGAACATTTCCTTAACGGCGGACCATCAGGCTGCACAGGTGTAGCGAATTCAAGTGGCTGGATGAATGCGGACCATTTTGTCCAGTTTCTACAGTTCTTCCAGTCCCATGTGCGTGCTTCCGTCGACGCCCCAGCTTTACTGATACTCGACAATCACGAATCACATTTGTCCATCGCTGGTCTCGAATTTTGTAAAGCGAATGGAATCATTCTCCTATCATTACCGCCGCATTGCTCGCACAAAATGCAACCGCTGGATCGCACCGTCTTTGGCCCGTTAAAGAAAAGTGTACACACACAGTGTGATAGCTGGATGTCGTCGCATCCTGGTAGATCAATGACGATATACGATATCCCCGGAATCGTGGCTAAATCACTGCCACTTGCCGTAACGTATCAAAATATTGTGTCCGGGTTTGAATGCACTGGAATTTCTCCACTCAACCCGGACATTTTCCAGGAATACGAATTTTTGCCGAGCAGTGTTACGGATAGGGAGATGCCTTCTACTTCCGCTCATCTCGGAGAAGTCAACCTCAACGCAGCCGACCCGGACACAGCCGACTCGGACACAACCAATTTGGAGACAATCGAACCCGACACAGCCGATCAGAACGAATTCGATCCCTCGGCTTCTTCCATGTCTCGTCCTGGTGATACACAGAACTTGAGCGCGACGCTTCAAAGTATTCGAGCATTTCCTAAAGCCGCTCCGAGGCAACAGACACGTAAAGGACGAAAACGAAGAAAGAGCGCCGTTCTTACTGACTCGCCTGAAATGGCGGAATTGGCGGCTGAGCAGGCGGAGTCCATGCGGAAAAAAAAAGGAAAACCTGCTACGAGAAAGACGTCAAAATCTACACCTGCCACTGCGCCGAGAAAGAGAGGCCGGCCCAAAAAAAATGCCACACAAACAGAACCGCAGCCTTCGACGAGCAGTAAATCGAAATCAAGGAAGCAGCAGCGGTCGGATTCTGACGAAAACTTGGATAATACGTGCTGCGTGTGCTCAGAGAAGTTGACAACAAACAGAGCATGTAGGAAACAGTGCATTGCGTGCGAGCGTAGGGCGCACAACACATGCGTGCGCTTGTCAGGATCTGTATTTACGTGCCTAAATTGTTTTATGGAATAAGTAAAAAAAATGTTTCGCATAAAAATTTTTAATAAATGTTTATATTTTTCTCCTAAAAAACAATTATTAAAATGTATCCTATCATTTTTCAGGATTAGATGTACGTATATGTATTGAAAATGCAGTGTGGCGGATTAGCCCCGGGGGGG
>NW_020221615.1:0-6189 GCF_003070985.1 Temnothorax curvispinosus
CCGCGTCCGCCTACGTACTGTAATACGTCTGTGTAATATACCGAGCCTGTCGAGTAACGATACCGCGTTTGTTATTAAATACCGCGTCGTCATCGAGTGCACATGCACTACCTGTAAGATACCGCGTCCGCCTATGTACTGTAACACGTCTATGTAATATACCGAGCCCGTCGAGTAACGATACCGCGCCCGTTATTAAATACCGCGTCGTTATCGAGTGCACATGCACTACCTGTAATCTACCGCGTCCGCCTATGTACTGTAATATGCATATGTGATATACCGAGCCCGTCGAGTAACGAATACCGCGTGCGTTATCAAGTGCACCCGCACTACTTCTTCGTTGTATATACCGCGTTCTGTCCGTCCCTGCGCTATATCAAATACTACCGAGTCCGTCGAATAGCTTGCTACCGCGTCCGTTATCGAGTGCACCCGCACTGCCCCTTCATTGTATATATTGCGCTCCCCCCGTCCCTGCGCTATATAGAATACCACTTCGTATATGTAATAAGCTAAGGTGAAATAAACTACTGCATGTACCACCTAAACCGATTATTGTCTCTGGGCCTTTCATCGGACTCCTGATCCCGCACGCCAGTCCGCGTTCGATAAAGTCAGGCCGTTACACTTAAACGAACTATGCCTTTTTTTCATACCAATTGATTTGTCTCATTATTCTGTGCATAAAAGTATTAAGGTAACATTACCGCAAACTTAATGTTTTACAAGATATTTTGTATTTTATGTCAAAATACTAGAACTTTCAAGCCTTATAATTCCAAAAGTTCTTAATGAAAAAATATTTTCTTATAGTGTTTTGGAAAGCCCTCGAGATAAGCTACAAGAATATGTAATAAAAAGTAGGTAATTTTATTTAAAAAATTGAAGGTGACTTTTACGTGACCTTTAAGCAACTATTTAAGGTGAAACTAATGACACCATCTTATGTACCCCTTGAAACCATACAACTTTGGTCTGGAACATTTTTTCCAATCTCTTTTACTTTAAGAGATATTCAGCTGAATCACTTAAAATGATACACCCTGTATATATATATAATTTATATTAATTTATATAAAAGGCATTCCATGCGAAGTGATTCACCCTAAAAAAATTTTTTTTCTGATCGTGCTGAAATCTGCACAGTCTATTGCCCTATTGACGGGCTCGGTATATTACATAGACGTGTTACAGTACATAGGCGGACGCGGTATCTTACAGGTAGTGCATGTGCACTCGATGACGACGCGGTATTTAATAACAAACGCGGTATCGTTACTCGACAGGCTCGGTATATTACACAGACGTATTACAGTACGTAGGCGGACGCGGTAGATTGCAGGTAGTGCATGTGCACTCGATAACGACGCGGTATTTACTAACGAACGCGGTATCGTTACTCGACGGGCTCGGTATATTACATATCTCGGTATATTACATAGACGTATTACATACGTCGATATTATGTACTGAGTGTACATAATATCTGTACGCTCGCGGATGCCGCGGTGATATGCGTGCGGGACGCGTAACGTAGGATGGAAGATTTCGGAGCCCCGGGGCGGCGGCAGCGAGAGCCCTCGTTGCGAGGCCGAGCGCGCTCAACCCCGCGTAACCGTGCCTTCGGGGTGAGTTCTGAGGGAGTGCGGGAACACCTGAGAGCTCTCAGTCGAGGCTCGGAGCACCGGACCTCGTTGGCGTGTTCCCTAGGAGTCGGGAATAGGTTTCGTCTTGGAAGCGGATCTTTAGACGAAGTGTCTTTTTCTCGCCGGAACGGCGGTTTATATACCCGCCCGGCGCGGCGGGTTTGCTAGGAGCGCCGATCGTCGCGCTGTGGTGGGGCGGCGCGGCGCCGCGCTCGTCCTCGGGGCGGCTCGGCTCCCGTTGTCGCTCGTCGGGAGGCACCGGTGCCGCGCTTGGCCCGCGCACACGGTGCGTTTTGAAATACGTTTAAAATGTGGGCGCACCGCGCCCTGGTCTTCGCCCGACTGGTCGTCGGTCGGGCGGCATCCGGCGGTCGTTTGCCGGGAACAATGCTTAGCGCACGGGGTGCATCGTTACATAAGAAAAAATATGTAATTTGCAACACGCATCTGCATACTTTTTCTTGAAAGCAACCATGTATATATGGGCTTTTACATCGAATTTTGACGAAAAGTCGGCCATCTTGGATCCGCCATTTTGTGATTTGTAACCTATCACACCAGATTTGAGAGATGTGACCTTAAAAATCCCTGTCGATCCATTTTCAAACAAATCGCTGGTGCTTTTAAAGGCATTGACATCAAATTTTGACGAAAAGTCGGCCATCTTGGACCCGGCATCTTGATTTTTGCAAATGTGCATACGGCTTTTAAAAGTTTTCAGTTCGAGTTTCAAAATAAGCCCTTATACGAATTTATTTGTCGTTGAACATTTTGGCGGCAGCACTGAGCCGGTTGATTGATAAAAAATTTTAAGTTTATGGCCACCATATTGACGTCGCCATCTTGATTTTTGCTAAGGCGCATATGGCTTTTTGTAGCTCTTTGTTCAAGCTTTAAATTGAGACCTTAAACGTATTTTTTCGTCGCTTTAAATTTTGGCCGCAGCACTGATCCGGTTGACGTGGAACGTGGAACATATATATATATATATATTATATATATCATATAATGTTTATTTTAGAAGAGGATTATATACATTTTATATAATGTTGTTATATGAAAAATTTGTTAAATGATAAATTTGTTGCTGGAAATTAGGGTTTTCAATGAGAAAAACGAGTTATGGTAACAATAAGTTACTTTTTTTCTTAGTGAGAATAATGATTCTTATGAGTTATTATATTATTAATTAATTATAAATTTATTTAAAAAATATTATAAATATTTAAAATATATTATTATAACATATTCTTAAAATATATTGGGACAACTTCGCCGAATAATTAAGAATCAATTTCATGTGAGAAGGCATTTTCATGTCGTGAGTATGTATGTACACTCTACCGGCAGGAATGCCTTTTTTTTGTTTTTTTGTTTTGTTTTGGAGGGAGAGGAAAAATGCCTCGCGCATTCCTGACCCCGGCTGTCAGGTTATGTGGGGCTTGCACCCACTAAAAAATCTCTCCCCAACATGCAGCACGCCGGACATAAGTTACATCACATGGGAGACTCGAGGTATTACTTCACAAGATGCAACAGTCCTCACGCAGAGGCGACATTAAGACGTAAACCGAAGACACAGGACACACGGTAGGTGTTCGAGATTCCGTTAACGTTGCGCCGTCCGATCAGATGGCAGCATCGATCGGGTATCGACGCCAGATCACCGCGGCAGCTTGCGCACGCACGGGCGCGCTCATCGCCAACGTCTTCCTCGCGATATTCAGAGTCGTACAAATGGCCGCGCAGTGATCAGACGCACGACGTGTGCTCTGTGCATTTTTTGATTGTGACTACACATTGAAGTGCCCACCGCAGTGATTACAGCTGCCGAGATACTGCATTAACGTGTAAAGAGACCGCTCGACCAGCTCAGGTGCATCAACACGACGACTCAGGCTCACACGTGCGCGAGTGCCGACCGCCACGTGTCTCACCGGCTCACAGGCGACTCACCACACGAGGAGGGCAATTAATATAATTGTCTCTCGCCTTCAACGATCATACAAAGACTTCTCATTCATACACCGCTCATCGATTCTCAGGTCAGACTGTATCAACTTTGACGCATTAAAGACGGCTCAGACTGTAGTCTAAGTTACACATAAATAAAGTGAATAATTCGTTAACACCTTCCACGCGCGTCATTCTCATCCCGCTTCCATCGCCGGGAAAAATCAGCGATTTCGCGAACAGTAGGTCATCTCAGGAGAGGTGTTTCCGCCCCCGGAAGAGGACGCACCTTAGTCGGGTGGCGGGATCGCACGGCATCATTGACATGAGAGCCCCATGCCCTGCAATATCGAGGACCAACGCGTCCATCACCCGACCACCTCGGGAGGCCCCCATGGTAATGACCGCGGGCAGTCATATCATTGAGGGTCTCCTTTATCGGCTGCGAGAACGTTCGTCCAGGGACATTCCCCCCCCCCCCCCACACACACACATACAGCAGCACACGCGCACGTGTGCGAATCAAACGAGACAGAGACCGCCTCTATCCGGAGAGGGGTTCCACACATAGCTAACTAACCCACGAGTAAACTCGTTAGACTGGGGCATGCTCCCACCCCGGGGTTTTTCCCGCTCCCGGAAAAGAACGCATCCTAGTCGGGCAGCGGAATCGCGCGGCACCAATGACATGAGGGCCCCTGTCCTGCAGTGTCAAGGACCAGCGCGTCCATTGCCCGACCACCTCAGAGAACCCTCATGATGATGACCGCGGGCAGTCATATCACTGAGGGTCCTCTTCATCGGTTGCGAGAACGTTCGTCCAAGAGCATTTCCACCCCCCACACATGCAGCAGCACACGCACAGACGTGCACTAATTAATTAACCAATTAACCCACGAGTAAAGACTCGTTAAGACCAGGGCGTACGGCCCACCACCATGTGCGGGATCCTAAAACCCCCATCCCTAGCCACGCACACGCGGCGAGAGGCGACAATCACCCCCCCCCCCCGCCGCCCACCCCAACCCCTAAGGGCAAGGGGAGAGAGGGAGGGAGAGGGAACGCAGACTAAAGACGCCCCGAGAGAGCCCCGCCGCAGCCGAAGAGTTCCCAGGGAGAACGACCAACCGCGGACCGCAGCCACAACGGGACATCCGGAACCCGCTGCCTAGCAGCGGGTCCGGAGCCCCGCGAGCACAGCGGTGAGCGGCGGACCCCGGCCGACCGACCCCCAAGAAAGCAACGACCCCCACGACGATTTGATCCGGTATTCATAATCAGATCTTATTGCGGTCTTAATTTATTTTAAATATAAGATCTGACTATGAATACCGGACTGTTGGGGGTTTCGGCAGGAATGCCTGGACATAATACATATATGTACATATACATGTACATATATGTCATGTACATATCAAAATGTCCAGGCATTCCTGCCGGTCAGTGAACATACATACAATTATGCGATAATATCCTGGCGGAAATATTTCTACAAAATTTAAAAAAAAATTAAAAATGTACTACAAAAAACTATAAAATATAATTGCCAGAATCTATTAAATTCTACATGAATTTAAGAAGTACTACAAAATTTTACATAAAAATGCTAGAATTGGAACACTTTTGTAAATTTTTGTATTTTTTTAGTGCATCTTGATCTATAAATTTTTCGGTAAAACTACGCCAAACTACAACTAATACTGATATTCTACACATTTCTATATCTATTTGAGTACAGTAGATTATAAGGAAATACTAGAATTAAAACATTCTAATGAGGAAATTCACCCGACATAAAACAAATTATATTAGTAGGTAAGCTATGGGAGTTCTAACCCATGGGGCAATGAGGGGGGGTGAGGGGCGGGGGGGACCCGGGGGTGGGGGGCCGCGGGGGAGGGGGGAACCGCGCGTTTTGGGCGCCGCGGAGAGGGGAAGGGGGGCCGCGCGTTTCGGGCGCCGCGGGGGAGCGGGAAGAGGGGAACCGCGCGTTTCGGGCGCCGCGGGAAAGAGGGAAGAGGGGAACCGCGTTTTTCGGGCGCCGCGGGGAGGGGAAGGGGGAAACCACGTTTTCCGGCGTCGCGGAGGAGGGGGTCCGCGTTTTCCGGTGTCGCGGGGGAGGGGGGAATCGCGTTTTCCAGCGCCGCGAGGTGACCGCGTTTTCCGGCGTCGCGGAGGAAGGGGTCCGCGTTTTCCGGTGTCGCGGGGGAGGGGGGAATCGCGTTTTCCAGCGCCGCGAGGTGACCGCGTTTTCCGGCGCCGCGGGGCGAGGGAGTCAGCGTTTTCGCCGCGCCGCGAAGCGTTCGCGTTTTCGGGTGTCACGGGGCGAGGGGGTCCGCGATCACGTTTAAATTGTAAAAAATTGCTTACCATCGCTGGATACCATCCTTCGGCTCTCAGTCACCTTCCGCACTGTGTGTCACACAACATTGATTGTCTTTTTATTGTTACATTTATTGTTACACTTATTGTTAGTCTCTTAGCAGTATAGGTCTCTTAATTTTAGATAATATACACTTAAAATATTTTTAAAAATACTACAGTCTAAACAGTCGATATTTACACGAAAACACACATAGGACACATA
>NW_020221616.1:0-2998 GCF_003070985.1 Temnothorax curvispinosus
AGTGTCATTGTTTCGCACTATAGCTTTCTTAAATTATTAATATTATGATATTCTGCTTCCTCGCATGAAAATAATGATTTTTCCTTAAGTGGCTAGCGAAAGATCAATGTTGAGAAAAAAATCGGTATATCCCTCTTTCTAATTTTTTTTTTTTTCAGATGTGTGAGAGGATACACATATAATACAATGAGATACAACGGCACAACTAAACTTGAGAGTTTATTGAATCGCACAATCTTGGATAACTATTATTCAAGGCAGAAATATATGATAACAAAGTCGTAACACCGGATATCGCGTTATCGCGTATTTCGTAACGCACTTGCCAGCAATATAGATAAACGTTCGCTTGTTTAAAAGAACTCGAGTTAATTGATGATAATGCTGGCGTAATGGCATTGACATTGAATACATTGTTAGAATAATATCCCTGTTTGCCTCGTAGTCGAACATTCACGGGGAAACACATGTATTGTGGTATTATACTATACTTACTGTATTTTACTTATCTTCCGTAATTTATAGACGCAATTTTTGAATGGATGACAACAAAATTGATCGTTTTTCGAAAAATAAAAAAAAATATAAAAACGAACATTTTAATGCACAAAAAGGTATTCACAAGGTATTAGCAGGAGCTAGAGATAGGAGAGGGAGAGATAGATAGATAGATAGATAGAGAGGGAAAAGTATTCGAGAGAAATATTACAATTGTCATGAATAAAAAAAACTGATATTTGCTACAGTAAAAATATTTCTCGATAACATTATCGATATCGGCGATATACGATATCAACGTATGATCGTAAAAGACTTTCATTATTTCTGTCGCGTACAATATGTAATATGATTTATTTATTTAATATAAAATTTAATATAAAATTTTTGTAATCTTCTCATGTTTGACAAATTATATTTTTGAATATGAAAAATATATATTAAAATGTATTTTATGTACTGATGCAACTTAACGACCTCATTCCTCTCCCGTTCTTCTTTCAAGCCATTTTTCAAAACTGCAAAGTCGTATATCAGGATTTGTTCAGCTGAGTAAAATATTGTTACACTGTTGTATGATGATCCATTATGCGACCGGAAATGCAACGTAGGCGTGTAATCTATGAGTTGCGAAATGGTAATGACGCAAATACATAGGTTATTAATTAGTTCGGATCTGGTATCAGTTTTCCCAGCAACATCCCCGTCGTAACTCAATTCCCTCTCTGTTAATATTTACACAATGTACGACGTCGGTCGATCAACCGAATTTATTTACAGACGCTTATACACGCAACTGAGCTGTACTTTATACGTGAGAATAACTCAAATACAATCAAATATTGTAATTAAATATTTTCCTACAATATTATTGCTATTGTTATAATTCTTATCTCTTTTTTTACATTTTTGTTTTAATTCCGATTTCTTTTCCGACTGTTATTTCCTTCCTATTTTCCGTCATAAAAATATCACATTAATATTATATCAATCTAAGATTTTTATTTATTTATATACATTTAAGCAAATGATAAAAAATTTTTAATTTTATATACATATGTACAAAATACAACTGAAACCACTATACTTGGCACTTGAAAGGCGACATCAACACGATTTCAGTAAAAATCATCATATGCGAATATATATGGATATATGTATATGTACACCGTTGCACGATTCTTACCGAACTTGTATTGATGTCGCTTTTCAAGTGCCAAGTATAGTGGTCTCTGGCATATGTCCACGACCTTTAAACGACTGCCGATCGTATCGACGAGGAAGTGAGCAAATTTCCTACAACATAATTGCAGCTGGCTTTACGATGCATGAAGCCGGCCAGATTAGTACATGACAAAATTCCGAAAATCATCTGGCGCGTAACAAAATCAGGTTATTTAGTTTAAGTATATATATATAAAAAGTAGATATATATAGTCAATTTTCATTAGATTACTTTATCATATTACTTTTCCATTAACAGATTTTCAATAATTCAGCTATCAAAGTATTTAACAAAATATACCAGATATATTAATTTCAAGTAAATAAAATAAATTAAAAGCAAAAGTAATCAATAATTAACAATTGTTAATTAAATAAAAAAATAATTCAAAATTGATCGAAATATCTGCCAACAGAATAAATAGCGTACTTTCTTTCTAAGGAATTAGTATACTTTGTTGAAAGATTTATACATATACTTATATAAAAAAAAAACAATGTCCTTTTGTGCAAGACAAACGAGATTATAGCGTAACAATATAAAGCATAACAATTATTACATAGGAATGTAATAATTGATTAATAGTTGACACAAGAACCGTTATTAATTAGCAAGTGTGTCAAATCGCCGCATTATTATTATGCGCAAATCCAATAATTATTATTATTAACCGCGACGCGTAATATTACGTTATTGTCGACACCCGCACTAAAATGCGTAAATGCGCTAAATGCCTTGGCCGAGGCGTTCAAAAGCGAAGCGCGGATTATAAATAGGCGGAATTTGTTCCGACTTGTTTGTATGTGCCATTGGTGAAACATTGGAGAACGTGGGAAAATGGGAACTATGTTTTCACTATCGAGCGACAGCGTCACAACTTCGAGAAATAAAGCAAAATCAATGGATGAAAGCTGTTTACATTCCGCACAGTTGGATATTAAGTAAAGAATAAATTTATAAATATATGTATATATGTATATGTAGAGTGTCGTAGAACTTCTTCTACCGACGGATGATTCGACTAATATAAAGTAAAATCTTCTGTAATCAAAAATTTAATTAGATATATCGATCTTTCTCATAACTCTCGAGTCCTTGAGATTCAATATCGTGACTAAATGTAAATCTGAAATTAGGTTTCTCTTAAAGTGCTCTTGAAAGTAACTGACAATGAGAATAAAATCTCATTATTTGTTCGCGCTTTGGAATTAAGTCACCAAAAATTGCGTTTTAATTATTCACAAGTTGAAAATAAATGGCATACCAAATTCAACT
>NW_020221617.1:0-1669 GCF_003070985.1 Temnothorax curvispinosus
ATCCGCCATTTTGAATTTCCTACCCTTTAGACTTACAAAGACCAAATCACTTTTACATTAATATTTTAGTCTTTTATACATTTTAAAGCTGAAAAATTACATTTCTGAACGAAAATTTTGACACTTAATTATTATAATAAAAATAGAATCTCTCATACTCCTAAACACCAGTAACGTTAACGCCGATTTTCTATCTAAATTAATTAAATTAATAAACGAGATTGAAAATTGAACATTCACTCCATGAAAGACGAGGATAGTTTAATACCAGTTCATAGAGAGTAAGACAAGGATAGCCTTATAAACTCTTAATAAATTAAAATAAAAATGAAAACAAATAGACGGAGATAAAACAATTATAGAAATACATGCTCCTATATTTATGGAAAAACACCACATTGAAATAACTATTATCTTATTAATATTTTTTCAAAACAATTGTTATAAACAATTAAAATTATATCAATACCATTTTACTAACTACGTCATCAAAATCATCTCGAAAAACTGATCGACTTAATGAAAAAATACTTACTACAAGATTGTTTGATTTTGCAACTTATTTTTATAAACAATTATAAATAAATAATTAACCACACTAATAATAGCCGTTAACATGTGCCCCAGGTTATGCATAATAACTTTTGTATAAGTCAAAACCTCGTCACTCCTCTGGTTGAGGCTACAAAAAATTCCAAAGGGAAAGACACCCGGTATAACAGTTTAGCATGGGAGTTGTGCCATATAATTGATATTTTTCTATCACAACTACCCGAAATTCGACTATTTCAAACTTCAACCCTTAATATCTCTTAAATGACGTCTGCAAAAAATACCCCGTTTGGATGTAAATTAAGTTTAAACCTTCCTCTTCAAGCCCATATGGAAAACATAAATTTTAACAATTTGCTACACCTAATTAATTAACGAAATATATACCTCCGTCTGCATTATGACGTATAATTGGCAATTATAGATCATGAACATAAAAACTCGTTCGGGTAAACACAAATTTTGACCGCGCACATAAACTCTGCATCAGTAGACCTACGAAAAATGATTATAACTTTTATTTCTGCAATTGTTTATTTACGAAATATTTATAATAATAAAATAACGAATGTTCATAAACAAGATAATATTAGAAATTCAAAACCTCTTAAACAAAGAGAACATAATAATATCAATACGCGAATTAAAGAGTACCAATTTACTTAATTAATAAATTGTTATTAACAAATACATATATCAACAATAAAATTTTCCAACGCGATATTATACTTCAGTGAAAGTCCTACAATATATTTCCTATACACTCCCATCAAATTCCCAACCATTCGTGAGATATAAAAATAATAAAATCTTATTACATATATATATATATATAAACAAATTAATTTCATTAATTTCCTGTACTAATGAGAATGCTGACCAATTCTATCTGCACGATATATTATTAACCTGATATTAGAATCATTATTAACACCGCTAACATCACGTTTATTAATATTACTATTAACAAATATATATATACTTACTAAAATTAATATAAATATTGAATGTCAAGCGCCGAACCGCTACTCACGAATTCGAGAAAGATAAAATTGTATTATGCGCAGCATAAGGAACACGAATCCGAGCGAGATGCGAGTATTGTATGATCTGAAAG
>NW_020221618.1:0-5965 GCF_003070985.1 Temnothorax curvispinosus
TCGGGTGGCAGAGCGGATCTCGAAAACGATACGAAACAATGTTGGGCGCCAGGTGTGGATACGGCCACACCACCGTTTACTCTAACCCGCGAAAAGTACTCTACATGAACTCTACAAAGATCCGACATAAACTCTAATTATCGACACAACTCTTAATTCACACGTCATGACACATCCGCTCTGGCCGATCGCAACGACTGCTCAGGATTTTCGATAGAGGGTCGTGGTCCTTACATAGGCTGAATGCGGAGGGGTTTGACCGTGGTGAGGCGAAAACAAACACAAAAGAAAGCACTCAAGTAACATGTAAATCAATATAATATAAGAGAAAGTTTGATAATAGCGTTACAACTTACAGGACGCGAGCGAATTATTCACCGCGTTCAATCGCAATTTCCCGACCACGCAAGGTCTTTCGACGGGTCCGCGCGTTATAAATAAACTCGGACGCAGAACCAATATTCTCGGAAAAAACGTACGTGTAGCCTGTACTCGCAATAAGGAACTCTCTACGCTAGGGAGCACGCGAGGCGCCATAATATACTCCAACGGAGTAATCCACGTCAGGGATAATCTACGCGGTGAAATGCGCGAAACATCATAATATGCGCCGACGAGCTAATACGCGCAAGAAATAATCTACTCTATGAAGTCCGCAAAAAGTAATAATATACGCCGACGAAATACTACACGCAAGATCTACGCTATGAAATACGCGAAGTAATAATATATGTCGCCGAAATAATACACGTAATCACGAACTAGTACACGCAATGAACTACGCAGAACGCAGTAATGAAGAGCGCGAAAACTAATATCAACTCATCCACGAGACTCTCCAATGAAATAGAAAAATAAGTGTGACGTTATGTGTTCCTAGCAAACTAAACGATACACGCAATACAACCCAAGGTTTCTCGCAAACTAAACGATACACGCAATACAACTCAAGGTTTCTCGCAAACTAAACGATACACGCAATATAGGAGTTCTCGCATAACACCCCTCGAAACGTAACGCGAAGCCTCGCCGTACGGTCCACACCGCGAGCACGTGATACTCACGCCTAATTCAGCCCGGGGCGTGCGGTACTCTCAGCCGGAGTAAATCTTACTCTAAATTTTTGAACGTTAATCGCGGTCGATTTCGGGCACCTTCTTCGAGAAGGCTGACTCTAAGTCCGGTATGCCGACGCCTCACACTTCCCGTACCGGGCGCGGTAATTTACGTATCCCGGAGACCGACACGCCCCAGAACGACCGTACGCACGAAAGCCCGCACGATGAAACTTTCCCTACGCGAAAACTAACTCTAACGGAAACGCAGATATCTTACACACAGATCGATAGACGCGATACTCATAAACGGTAATCTCGAAAAACTCGAAACGGTAACTTAACTCTAATGACTGTTGAGCCGATCCGCGAGGTTTGATCTCGCAACACGCGCCACACTCATGACGCATGGCCGGTGCCACGCGGTCGCTCGTCGTTACTCGATTACACTCAAAATCTTATACCACCCCGGTCGAGTCGGGGAGAAACGGACGCCCCTTCGGTATTATTACGGGGAGTCAGCGGGCGGGCTATGTCTTACTCGTAGAAACGAAACGGAAAAGCGATAATCCCGGCAAGGGATTCACGACAATGACGCGTAGGTAAGGAAACTCTCAAGCAAACCTACGCGTCTCTCTAAAAAATAACGCAAAACGGTACTCGACAATCCGCCCCGCTGTTCCCCGATACCTGCGGTCCGGGATTGCTGGTCGTTTACATCTCGTCCTTCCTTCCTTCACAACGTAACTCCTAGGGCCGCCGCCCTCGCTTATTCTCGGCGCAACGGGAAGGCCCTCACCGTACGTCAGCCCACGCTCGCGATCGACCCAACAGTGCCGGGATCGTTTCCGCGGCTTCGACTCGCGGCCCTCTAGATCAGGGCGCTTCACCGCACCGGCGGATGGCGCCACGCTGCCGAAACGGGCCCTCCGGCCGCTTCTTCCTGAAAACTATAAACTTGGCAGTACGCGCGCAATACAAAGATGGGCATGGGGAAGACTGTGACTTGCACACGGTGCAACGTCACAACACATATACATTTTCAAAACTACTGCGCGCCGATTAATTAAATCGAGTCGATTTAATTCCGGGGAGGGAAGGGTTTTTAATTCTAACAATTATGGTGTTTTAAGTCCGAAAATTTAATCGGCGCACAGTAGTTTGAAAAATTTATGTGTATATATATATAGTATATAGTATATATGTATACACAAACTAATATAAGGCTGCCAAAAAGACCTAGGCTTGGATCGCATGGCTTTGTTTCTAATTAATATAAATTTTAAATTGTATATAAAATAGAGGTAAAAAAGACTGAAGAATATAATAAAATTAGAAACAGCCCAATATCTTAAAATTTGCGGAAGTTAGAACAACCACAAACATTTCATCAAAAATTCTAAATTTTATTAGAAAAGAGCAGTTTTACCAATCATCGCCAAATTCAATCCCACCTTCTTTACATGATACTCTATTGATTAAAAAAAATGCATCCCGATATCTCAAAAATTACGAAAGTTAGAGCATAAACGGACAACAAAAGCGTCACACACACACGGACATTTTGTACAGAAGTGATTTTTCGACGTTTTAGATTAGAACATTTTAACACTTTGCCAAAGACACCTAAAAACAAATTTTTTTCATGAAAGCAAAAAGTTTAATATATTTGCAACTTATATTTTATTATAAATCATAATGTATATTTAATAATAATAGAATTAAAGATACGCTGAAAGAAGGAAAAGGGAGCTGAAATAATTTCAAGAAAACAAATAATGACTCAAAATAAGATATTTAATTTGGCAGAATTATTAAAGAAAACCAACATTCGTTGCAAGGGTAAGGAAAACTGCCAAAAACTTTACCAGTTTTCATTAAAAAAAAAAAAAAAAAAAAATACATTTATAAAGTACAAAATAAACATATTTTATAAATATTGTAATAAATTAACATAAGTAGAAAAATTTTCAAATTAATACAGAAAAATAGCACATTTAGTAATAAAATAAAATTATTTGTAATCAACATGTTACAATAAATTTTTAAAACATGTTCAATAACAGAAATAAAAAATAATTTACAAAATAAAATATTGCATTTTTGGCTTTTATCACACACTTATTACTATTTTATCACATTTTTATCACATATTTTATTAAAAATATATAGATAATATATGAAAAAGAAACTCTGAAAAACAAAATAAACATTTAATATGTGTAGTAATTAAACGCTAAAAAATAAAATAAAAATTAATAATAATGTGCAGCATGTGCAAAAAGAAAATAGAGGTTAGATGGGCTAGATGTAAAAATGCAAAAGTATTATGCAAAATAATACAAAAAATATTAAGCATTATCAGATGTGCATTGGTTCTTATATAAATTTTGCGTATTATGCAGTTCACAATGCCTCGCGTCAGGTTCAAAGTTCATACAATTAATGTTTTTAGCTTGAAGACTTGATCGAATTACACAAATTGAAGAAAGAGTATTATTACACAATCGATTTCTTTTCTTACTTTTTACATCTGTAACAATAGAAAATATTCTTTCAGCCTCGGCATTGGAATGAGGAAAACAAAGGACTATTTCAATTAATAATTCTAAATTTGGAAACAACTTTTTCCCGTCAAAATTTTTACATTGTAATATATTATTCCACATTTTATCTATTTGTAAAGAAGCTAACTGTATTTTTTGTTGTTCGTCAAAACTTGATGGTAATATGTCCCACTCGAAAGCTAAATCTGATATGTTAACATGTTCTACTTGCTTAGCAATATGAGTTAAATATTTAATTTTATTTTTACCTTCTTTATAAAGAGCAATTTTAGGATCTAGAAAACTTAACTGTTTAAAAAATTCATCGTTATAAGGTAGACGCTTTAGCATTTCTCGAACTGCCGTAACATAGAAGTCCAAACATTTCAATTTAATTTCTTGCGCGCATTCCAAAGATAATGTTTCTAAAAAATTATCACATTCCGGTCCTATACGTATGTTATCTATATGTTGTACATTATTATCTAAATCTGAAATTGAAATATTTTCTACATTATCGTACTTTAAAAAATTGTCGGCTAATTGACGAATTACTTGTTGACTGCTTTCGTATAATTTATGGATTAAAATGTTACGCGATTGAAATAGTGCGTTAAAATTATTAAAATAATTTAATGCGTATTTGAGAAACAGCAAATATGCTTTAATGGAATTATCATTTAAATATTGAAATATATTTTTCGCGGATTTTAATTTATCTTTTACTGTTGCTAACAAAAAATAACTTTTCAAAACTTCCCAATTTTCTAAGAGTCTAACAACGCATTTTTGTAAACAAAGCCATATAGTTTCTGAACAATTTTAATATTTTTTTTTCGTTCAATTTGAAAAAAATCTTGGAATTCACTCAATATTGCACATCTCTTCGCACTGCCCGAAATATAAGTGGCAACTCCTCTAATCAAATCTTCACAAGAAGAAGGTAACTTTTTGCAAGCTTTACTGGCTACAATCGCGGATGAATGGCAAATACAATTCAGTGTTACTAAATTTGGAACTTCTTCTTTAAGATGACTAATAAAAGAATTTTTGCGTCCAATCATAACTGACGCATTATCGGATGCCATTCCAACAATATTTTTTATAGGTATATGTTTTTCTTCTAAGCATTTTTTAAATTCTTCAAAAATTTTATTCGCGGAACAATCTCTTGCATCTAAAGGTAATAATTCTAATAATTGAGTTGTAATTTTTTTATTTGAAGGTGATACATATCGAACAACAAGGCACATTAATTTAGTATCTGAGATATCCGTACTCTCATCTATTAGAATAGAAAATTTACAAGTTTTTAAATGGTTTACTACTGTCTCAATTTCTCGTTTTGCAGTGACATTTTTAACAATATTTGCGCACTTATTTCGAGCTAGTGAAAAATCTTGCAGAACTTTGGGATCTTTAAAAATGTCTTTTAGCAAAGGTGATAAATGATCCGCGCATTGAAAGGCTATATTATGCTCGGAAAGAAAGTTGCTAATTTAATTTCTGCGCGTTTGACGTTATCTTCATGTGACAAACTATTTTTGGTATCAATATTATCAGCAGTTTTATAATTACAAGATTTTATGTTCTCGATATGTCTGACCGTTTGTGAATGTTCAACTAAATTTGTTCTGCAACATCTGATAGTTTTATTGCATGCAATACAAAGCGCTTTATTTTCTGCAGAATGAGGAGCTAACCATCCTTTAAAGATATTTTCATCTAGCCAAGCATATTGAAATTCTCTACTTCTACGTTTCTTAATAGCTCCTTGACCAACAGAATCCATCATGCAGCATGCACAAATATACAAATAAGTGTTATACTTACTAACTTACCTTGTGTAGGTTACATATGTAACCACTAACCTCCTTCGACGAACCCGTCACTTTCGCGCCAAGACCCGAGACTTTTGCGCCCAACGGTCGCATTATAGACAGTCGAGCGCGCGAGCTAAGTGAGAGCGACAAGGAGAGAGTAATATTCTCCTTTTCGCTCGGCACTGCCGAGCGCTGCCGACACACCGATAGACCGAACGTCACTCTGTGTGCGCAGTGGAGGGGGGCGCATGCGCGAAAAACCGGGCCGGATCACTGGTTAAGAGCAGAAAACAGAAAACAAAGAGCACATTGTAGATTAGCCTTTAGGCATTGATCATTCTCCTACTATTTTATAGTGTTCTTTATTTGTCGTTTATTTGTCGGTCGTTTACATATCGCGGACCTACACAACAATTGTACACACACACACGCACGCACGCACGCACAGAGAGAAAAAGAGAGAAAGAGAGAGAGAGAGAGAGAGAAAGAGAGAGAGGAAGGGAGGGAGGGAGGGAGAGAGGGAGTGAGAGGGAGAGAAAAG
>NW_020221618.1:6065-12769 GCF_003070985.1 Temnothorax curvispinosus
AGGAAGGGAGGGAGGGAGGGAGAGAGGGAGTGAGAGGGAGAGAAAAGGAGAGAGAAAGAGAGAGGGAGAGAGAGGGAGAGAGAGGGAGAGAGAGGGAGAGAGAGGGAGGGAGAAAGAGAGGGAGAGGAAGAGAGAGGAGGGAGAGGGAAAGGGGGAGGGGGAGAGAGCGGGAGAGGGAAAAAGAGGAGAAGAGGGAAAGGGAGAGGGAGAAGGAGGGTGAGGGAGGGAGGGAGGGAGAGAGAGAGAGGAAGAGAGAGGGAAGGAGAGGGAGAGAGAGGGAGAGAGAGGGAAGGAGAGGGAGAGGGAGGGAGAGAGGGAGGGAGAAAGAAAGAGAGAGAGAGGGCGAGGAAAAGGGGGAGGGGGAGAGAGCGGGAGAGGGAAAAAGAGGGGAAGAGGGAGAGGAAGAAGGAGAGGGAGAAGGAGGGAGAGGAAGGGAGGGAGGGAGGGAGGGAAAGAGAGAGAAATATTGATATTGATATATATATTTATATGCCCAAGCAAAACTAAAGGGCAAAAAAGATAACAAAGCAATCATATACAAACATAAATAAAAGCAAGACAACAAAAACAAGAAACAGAAAACTTAAAAACTACTTATAATAACCGCAACTAAGACTAACGCAATCTAAAACTAATCGCATCAGCGCAACAGACTAACGAAAGACAAGAAAGCTTAAAAACTTAAAAGCTACTTATAATTACCGCAACTAAGACTAACGCAACTTAAACCTAATCGCAACGCAGCTAAGACTAACGCAACTTAAACCTAATTGCAACGCAGCTAAGACTAACGCAACTAAGACAACGCAACTCACAACCAACCGAATAGCACCTCACAGGCAAAACAAAGGACAAGCACGGAAAGAAGAAAAAGGAATAAACCGGTCACTCAGATTCAGACGCATGTAAGTAGGCACTAAGAAGACTCTTGAAGGCAGGAAGGGAAGATGCTGATTTTATAGTGCCAGGAAGAGAGTGCCAGAAATATATCGACGAAAGCAGAAAAGAATTTCTGTAGGTGGAAGTTCTATGAGCCGGAATGTAGAAAGTTTGAGCAGCCAATGAAGCTAGTCGGTCAGATCGCTTCAGTGACAGATCAGGAGAAATAAACAGCTCACGGAGATACACAGGCGAACTCATATAAAGAATACGATATATCTGACATCCAAGAAAGTACAGCCGCCTATTCTCAACAGTGAGCCACTTCAGTCGACGTCTGTAAGGAGTAATATGTTCATCATACTTTAAATTAAAAATGAAGAGAGAGAGAGAGAGAGAGAGAGACTTGCGTTGCAAAATTATGGCTCTTGCACGGTAATGCCCGTATCACATTAGCGATTGGTAATTGCGTCTACGTTTGCGTTTACGTCTCTTGACCAATCAGAAAGTAGCTGCTGGCGATTGAGATTCGCGATTTCCATTTTGATTGGTCAAAAGACGTAAACGCAAACGTAAACGCAAGTGTGATATGGGCATAACGCTTGCCGCGCGGCGGAAGTTGGCGTTAGCCAACTAAGTCTTTCGCCGCGCAAAAAAAGTTCAACTGTGTTGCTCCTGCGTCGCTCCTTGCCGCGCGGCAAATGTTTTCGCATCTCTTGTGCGGGAACCATTACTTATCCGTTCCAAAAGCTCTTATACATTCCCGTTACAACAATTTTTCATTTGTTTCAAAAGCCCTCATTAAACCTCTATGGCTTTATAGGAAAAGTAATTATTGCCCAATATAATTTGAAAGTAAATTGACAAATATCATTAATGTTATTATAAGTTACAAAACATGAATACAATTAAAGGCAAACATAAAGACAGTACTGTCTACATTTATAAAGGATATATTTATCACATTGACAAACGTTTAGAAGGTACATACAGATGATCGACTCATCATAGCACTAGCTGTCAAGGATTAGCGATAGTCAGCGATGATGGCAAAGTAACCGTTACCTCTTTGCATGATCATCTTCCTAATGACACGGTGACACGTATATCAAAATTGAAACGAGAAATATATTGTCTTTGCCAAGAAAGTGCACAGCCTATAAAAAAAATATTTGATGATGTGTGTGAAAGGTTGGTGCAATAAACAAATAACATTTTTTTAAACAATAGTGGTAAAATTTAAGATCAAGGGCGATCTCACCGATTTCAATGACCTTGATATATGTTGCCAAGGTCATAACCTCGAGTGATCTTCAGAAGGTTTTAGCCGTCACTCGTTATTCGTTAAAAAATTATTAACAAAAAAAGTTTGGAAAATATAGCAGTTATTTTGAGTATTGAAAGGCATAAACGACTAATATGTAGAAATAGTACATGTATGAAACCCGGGACACTTTAAAAAGTGAAGGGCAGTTTTCCCATGCTACCGGGCGCGTCCACAGGTTGCGGATAGTGGAACGTCCAGGGAGGACAGTCGTGAATAACAATCAGAGATTTGTCTCTGAGCGGAATAAGCGATCGCGGACAAGGGAATAAAAAAACCCGAAACCACAATGAAAGAGAGTAATATAAATAGATATACCCCAGGAGGTAACCCAGAAATGGGGAATCCTTCCACTTCCTTGGAAGTGGCTGAGCTCCGATCGGATTCTGGGGGGGGGGCTCAATATTACTCGATTCGGAGCCGACAGTGGAACACTTGGCTGTCGGAACCACTCTACAAGCATCAAGTGGAAAAATGGAGATTGCTACTCCTGCAGGCGGGGCGAGTCCGAAGAGCATCTCTTCTCGGCTGGAGAAGGTACAGATCGACAGGGCGACCGATGACGAGCAATCGCTTAAAGGTGGCAGTGTTGACTGTATGGACTCCGACGTCGAGAGGGATCTTCTTGACTCAGAGGCCGATATAGCTTGCCAGGAGGAAGCAAGATCCAAAAAGAAAGAGATGACGGCAGCTCAAAAGGCTAGGAAAGCCTACAGAAATGCCCTGTCATTTCTGAAAAAAATGAGTAACAAGAAGGATGAGGAACTGACCACCAGGGACAGGGACCTCATCAAACTAAACAAGAAAAAGGTCTCCAAATTTGAAGCCGAACAACAGCAACAAAAATTGGAGACAATCACCGAAGAAAGAGAGGTAGCAAGGACTAAGCCGGCAAGAAAGCTACAGAGGGCCAACGCTACGGCGGAATCTCCAAAGCCGGACAAACCCAATTTGCCACCTTCCGAAAGGAAAACGGTAAAGAGGGTGCGATCGGGCGACGGAGAGGAAAGCGAAGCAAAAAGAGTCAAGCCCTCGATAAGCTTCGATTCGCCCGAGGATTGTCGGATTGCCATCATAGATCGATCTGATCCGGATGGCAGGATGACGGCCGAAAGGTGGATGGAGGTGGAAACAAGGGTTCTGCTGGCCATAGCCGAGCTGGATGGTGATAGTTGCAAGGAGGTCGACTTCGACGGGGCCGGTTGGCAGAAGGGCGTCAAAGTTGTTGGATGCAGCAACAGAAAGTCACGCGACTTTCTAACGCAAGTCATCGGCAGCTGCGGCGAACTCTGGCAGGGGGTCCAACTCGAGGTCATCCAGATGTCACAACTACCGCTGAGGAAAAAAATCTCACTATGGATCCCACCTCCGATCCCGGAAGGAGACGATACCGTGGTAAAGATTTTGGGCAAACAAAACAAAGGCCTGAAGACTCAAAGCTGGAGGATTATCTCATCGGCTAAGAGTCAAAATGGTAAAGGAAAGGACTTCGTCTTCACGATTGATGACGAGTCTATGGACTCTCTTAGGAAGTCAAAAGGAAGCATCAAGTTCGGCTTGGGTACGTTGAAAGCGAGGCTTCCAAATGACAAGAGCAGCGCGACGGCCAGTGTTTCGGGTGGTTCAGATTAATCTGAATCACTGCGAGGCGGCCACGGAGGACTTGATGCTGTTCATGACTGAAAAGAATGTGGATGTGGCCCTGGTCCAAGAGCCCTGGCTTGCAAAGGACAGGGTTCGAGGACTAAGGACCAAGGAGTATACCCTGCTACATTCTCAGACTGCAGGTAAGAAAAGAGCGTGTATAGTGGCAAAGAGATCCCTAAAACTCACACTACTAACACAATATAGCACAAATGACTTGACCGTGGCAACCTGCGAGAGCCAGGGGAACATGAAGCTTCTTCTGGCTTCAGCATACATGCCATATGATGAGGCTGAACCACCACCAGAGGCCGTCCAAAACCTGGTACTGGGAGCCAGGAAGCAGGGCAGACAACTGGTGATAGGATGCGATGCCAATGGACATCACATCCAATGGAGAAGCAAGGATATAAATGAGAGAGGTGAGTCAATAATGGATTTTATTCTTACAAATAACCTGACCGTATGCAATAGAGGCAATATGCCGACGTTTGTGAACAAGGTTAGGGAAGAGGTGATAGATCTGACCTTGACCACAGGCGAGGAGGGGTTGATAGTTGAGGACTGGAGGGTCTCCTTAAAACGATCCTTCTCGGATCATAGGAGAATTTTATTTAGAATAAACCGCGCGGCCCCAACTAGCAAGCCCTTTAGGAACCCCAAAAGAACGAACTGGGAAATGTTTAGCAAACTCGTGGAAGGGTACGGGGATGGGGGACCAGAGTTCCAAATGTCAAAGTACCCATCTATCGAGGGAATAGAAGCTTTAGTTAATGAACTAGTAGAAGCTGCATTAATAAGGGCTTTCAAAAAAATCCTGCCCTGTTAGCCGCGCACGCAAGGCCACCAAACCCTGGTGGAATGGGGAGCTTAGGCAACTAAGGACGGAAACAAGGAAGCTCTACAACAATGCAAAAAGGGATAAGACAAAAGAGAGCTGGGATATATATAAGACCAGCTTTAATGAGTTTAAGTATAAGATAAGAGAAGCAAAGTGGGAATCGTTTAAGGAGTTCAGTGAATCCCTTATGGATACTAGCGAGGCCGCAAGGTTCAGAAAGGTGTTATCAAAAGATCCAGCGATCCCAAGTAACATCATGAAACCGGATGGCTCGTGGACTGAGTCCAACAACGAGACCCTGGAACTTCTTATGAACACCCACTTTCCTGGGTGCGGGAACATTGATTACAATGACGCAAAAAAGGATGATTCCCACAGACGGGAGGATTTGATGATCCCTGCGGAGAGAGAAACGAGAGCGGAAATGATCGTCACAGAGGAGAGAGTATTATGGGCGGTGCATTCCTTTGGCCCATACAAATCTGCGGGCCCGGATGGGATACTACCCATTATGCTACAAAAATCTCTGAGCAGCATTATTGGGATGCTAAAGAGAATCTTCGTGGAATGTCTTACATTAGGCTACATACCAAGAAGATGGAGAGAGGTAAGGGTGGCGTTTATAACTAAGACTGGTAAACCGAGTCACACTACGCCAAAAGATTTTAGGCCTATTAGTTTATCATCGTTTCTGTTGAAGACACTAGAGAGACTGATAGACATGCATATAAAAGAGACCACAAACATAGAAAATCTGTGCAAAATGCAACATGCCTATCTAAGAGGCAAATCGGTCGAAAGCGCACTACACGTGGTTGTCGGAACAATTGAAAAATCCCTCAAAGACAAGGAATACACTTTGGCTGCATTCCTGGACATAGAGGGGGTTTTCAATAACGTCAAAACTGAATCTATAGAAGAGGCTTTAGAAACATTAGGAGTAAAGCATATGGAGTGGGTGATAAGGATGCTGGAAAGCAGAGTTATTACCTCGGAAATAGGCAACAGCTCTACTAGCAAGAAGGCAACAAGAGGCACACCGCAAGGAGGAGTGATATCACCGCTATTGTGGTTGATCGTGATAAACAAGATCCTAACAACCTTTAAAGAGAAAGGGATCAAAATGATAGCATATGCAGATGACGTAGTCATACTGATCACAGGCAAATACTTGTCTACAATCAGCGAGATTATGGAATCTGCGCTAAAAAAACTATCAAAGTGGGCAGGAGAAAATGGTCTAGGGGTAAACCCGAGCAAGACCGAGCTCATCCTATTCACAAGAAAGTATAAAATACCCAATTTCACACCACCAAAGCTGGAGGGGAGGGCACTTACACTTTCAAAGGAAACTAAATACCTCGGAATTATCCTAGACTCCAAACTCTCATGGAAAAGGAACGTGGAGGAAAGGATGAGGAAAGGAATGATTACCTACTATGCGTGTAGGAAAATGTTTGGAAGGAAATGGGGCCTGATGCCGCAAATCATACATTGGATGTACACTGCGGTAATAAGACCGATCATTACATACGGAGCATTAGTCTGGTGGGAAGCCATGAACAAGGAGGTAAACAAAAAGAGCCTCACCAAGGTACAAAGGCTCGCAGCCCTGGGTATCACAGGAGTGAGGAATAATACAGCACAAGCTGCATTGGAGGCAGTCTTGAACCTACAACCACTTGAGTTGTACGTTAAAGGCCAAGCAGCAAAAGGAGCCGTAAGGCTCAGGGAGTCAAATCTCTGGAAGCCGATCAACTACGGACATTCAAGAATACTGGAGGAGATCGGAAAACTGAACAGCAACAAAGGACTAAACCTGAATAGTCCAACGGACTACTTAGTTGCCAGGCATAACTTCGAGGGGTGTGTTAACATACGCATCCCCCCTAAGGAGGAATGGGAGGATAACTCGGTGATAAATGAACATGAGACATCAGTCTACACCGATGCCTCCATAACCAAAACAGGTGCAGGCATTGGAATCTACTCTGAGGCGCTCAACATCCAGAAGTC
>NW_020221619.1:0-36135 GCF_003070985.1 Temnothorax curvispinosus
TCAGCCCGCTTGCACATCCTTCGACGAAAAAATACACCGTGTTTATACAAGCTCGGAGAGATGAAGCGTGTACGGTTATTAAATGCGATATAAAGTTATCGAGACTCACCAATAGCGGTGCACACCCCTACGATCCTCGTCATCGTCGACAGATGATGCGCGTCGCTCGGCCTTTCGTAGGTAGACATATCGCCGGCGGGATCCTTCGTCTGCGTTATCATGGGACGTCCGATAAATCTTTTTTAACAAAGATCCTGCGGGAGTACGCGTCGCTCGTAACTGCTCGACCGATATCCTCATAAAGATCTTTATACAAATTTTATTGGCGTTCTCTCGGGTTTACCACGCATAATCGTGCCCTGAAAAAATATGTATGTATCCAATATTTAAAAAAAATTGCATAAGATAAAGAAAAAGGAAAAATTTCGTTTGAAAATTTATCTGACTATAGTGGACGGTTACGTTTTCTCGATCACGAAGGGATGAACTCGCTTACGAGAGTAAACTCTGCGGCAGTCGTTGCGCCGGGGGATCGAAAAATCCGCGTCGCAAACTCTCCGTTAAATTTCTTTTTCGTTTCTTCGCGTATTTATTTCGCGTTATTTCGAAATCCTTGACGTGCCGACAAAACCTTTCGCCGGACTTATTCGAAGCGTCCTCCACCGTTGCGGGCTCGCGCTAAACTAAAACCAGACGGAGTAAACGCGTCGCGACGCCAAAGAGGAAAGCCCGAACTTGCGCAAATACCGCCCGCGCCCCCGTTCGAAATTTCCTGCGGCTCTGTGCCACGTGCCTCTCGTGGGAGCGAGCGACATTATTATTATAAGAACGCGCGGGATATTAATTAAACAAAGGCACCTGCACCACACATTCGCCACATGTGTGTAACCTTTGCTATTTTCTTCTCTCTTTACACACACGTATATATTCCTTATCATGCGATATATTTTTAATCTTAATGTCATATGACGTAACGGGCAAAATATAATTCACCATTATTTTATATTTACGATAATAATATACGTAACGCTATATTTAATCCTTAATTTTTGGATTTCTCTCGTTGAGGGGGAATTTCCGGGATTAGAACAATTATTGCGAGTGTAATAACACGTGGTATTACATTTATCCAACAACATTGCTATATATATTTATTCACATCCAATAAATTTATAATAGTGCGGCATACAAAAATATATCCATTCGCGGTAAGCGTGTAGAACACTTGAACAACACGGACGCGCGGTGAGGTAGAGACAGTATTATCTGCGGAACAACGGTATTTAAAATAAAACGTCGCGCGTATACGCGTGCGACGATCATCTTCCGTAAATACATTTTACACGATAAATATATGTATATACTTCTTAAAGCGTTTCATCGTGCTTCAAGCGTTATCCTGATGCGAAACCGAAACGCGTCAAAGCAACATTTTGTACTCCTCGGCTTTACACGCAGCATACACATATCGAACATTTGTTAAAAATATATTTCTCGCATGCAAGCTGTGTTCAAAGCGCTTCTTCCGATTTCGTCGCGTTAAGCTTTTTCTCAGAGTCTCTCCGTCGCTCGGACTTTCTTCTTCTTGCCTTTGGCCACTCTGGGAGTGCAGTCCCAGCCAGCCGAGAGCAAGCTGATCCTCGATTGCGCCGGAACGATGTGCTTCCCTTGAATCGCCAAAAAATCGCCGCTACGATCGCGAGTCGCGTGGGCGGATTTCGGCATCGTTGCTCGAGATATCGGGCTCAAGGGTTTTCTGTTGCAGTGCAGGGCAGCAGGCGACGGTGCCAATGATCTGAAATTTATAATTTGAATTATCCTTCATCCTCTTAATTTCCTGACCATTTAAAGGAAAGAAGAAACGTTTCTCAATGCACGACCAACGCACCCATTTCTGCTGCTAGGAAGCCTTGAAGTGTCTATGGGAGCGAGTCGAATATTTTTCGGCCAAACAGTAGGAGAGACGGGAGCTTGCCAGGCGGAATGAATATTTGGATTCCTCAATGCACCCGATCTTCTCGCGGAACCTTGGAAGCCAACGTAGCCAGCTGATCCTAAAACATCAACGATTTTTGTGCGAGTGTTAATATTAATGCATCAATCAAATTGATAACTGAAATGACTCGGTGCTCATCTACCTTGGCGGGAAGAAATTTCCAAATTCTCGTACATAAACTTAATCGGGACGGTCTTTAAAGTAGAGAAGCTTTCTCGTGTGGACACCGTAAAAGGCACGGGGCTTACAACGATCCTCTCGTTAAAAATAGTGCCAAGCTTATTTCTGCCTATATGTGGCGTGCACAAGCGTTCCTTGGCCCTCAAAGCGTCGTCATCTCCCGCATCATCAAAGTTTTTCAGTTTGTTCGCGGAGATTGAATTCCTCGTCCTTCTAAAAATCAGATTACATAAAATAAGAAGAAGCGCTCCCGCGTTTAATACTTTATTTTCTTTTCTAATCTTACTTCTGAACTCCTTGATGGTTCGCATCGTTCTTTGTTATCTGAAGGGAGCTTTCGGTATCCAGCAATCGGTTTCTTATGCTTATAGACTTGTTCTCGATATAATTCGGCGAGATTGCTTCCTCCGTCCAATTCGCTTTTGAGTTCCTTGACGAATTTCTATTACCATGAACGGGAGCGGGGGCTATTCTCAGGGCGTCACTTAGGTCGTCGTGCAAGGAATCTGTATCGCTCTTCTCGTTAGGAAAAAACTCTGAGATTACATGTTCCATCATCATGTCGAGAACATCTTCGAATTTCGCTTTGTTCAGTTTGTATTGTGCAGAATCCTCTCCCTCCTGTAAATATCATAAAGATACAATATAGGTACGTATGCAGATTATATACCACCCGCTACAGAAAGCTTCTCCCTTTACCTTTATCGAAAAATTGCGTTCGGTGAATGGTTCATCGTTTGGCGGATCACGTCTCTTTGTCTTTTTGTCGCTCGAGCCAACCTCCCGCTGTTCACAGTCGCTCGTTGCAGCCGGATTCTTGCCGACTATCCTTAGGTACGGTATCTGCGATCTCCACTGTATACATTCGTCCAAAGCGGACTCTTGGAACAGCTGATCATCCTCCTCGTAGAGGGTCCTCTCCACGGTCGCCCATTGCTGCTCCAGTCTACGAGTCGCCACGCTCTCCACCTCCTGCGACCAGGAAACGGACGTTGCCGCGCTGTTACCGTTGGACGGGGCATCGTCGTCCTTCCACGATTTCTGCCGCGGCAAACTGGGCAGCCGGAAGCGATCGTTCCATTCGTCCTCGCACCCATCGCCCTCGTCCTCCTTCAGTCGCAGCAGGTGTTGAGGAGCCTTGATCTTCTGTGTCAGCGGGCTGATCCTGCGGGATAACGAATAATTCCCCGTAATCCCAACCAATTTCGACAATTGCTCGACGATCATTTGCCCGAGGGCAATTTTCCAAACTTCCTGTGAGATATAAACAAACCGGACTTACGCGCTTCTCCTGCGGCTGTTACTTCGCATCTCATGCTTTCCCCGAGGGTCCTCCCCATCAACAAGATCCGATCGGCGACGGTCCCGTCGCGGGGTAACCACCACGAATCCACAACCTCGCGTGTCTTCCAACAAGCAAGAGAGGGAAACCTTTTACTGATGCCCTTTCGATTTCTGACGCGCGCAACGTCCTCGACTGGGACCTTTTAACGGAGCGGCCGCATCGCTGCCGCGCCTATTTCTGCCATTCATAGTTTCTATTTTACGCCGTGCCTCACACGCGAGCACATTATCGATCCCCCCGTGCTCGGGCCGTGACTGAAATATTGACCACGATATAACGGAAACGGACTCTCGCGTACCCGCGGCGAGGCTCGTTCCACCCCTATGCGCATGATACTGAGCCACTGAGGGTCGCCGGGGAACCCGGGGCCCGGGGTGGCCGGGGGCCACGACGCCCACGACGTGTATTATTCAGCTGAGACGCGAACCCACGTCGATGATACGGACGCTTAATGACGCAGAAGGCAAAACATGATTTACTTTTGCCGGTAAGAGACGGTCGGTGTTTTTTTCCACTCACAGGGTGCCCCGTAAACCCAGCATTGTAGGAAAAAAATTACAAGAGCGAAACAAAAGTTTTTACTCGCACAACATATTCGGTATCTTCACTATTATTCACAATATGGAAGATTAGTTTATATATTCAATTAAAAAGCAATGATTAATGACGTCAGAATGGCGTTGCATCAAAATATACAAAAAAAAAACGTTAAATATATGATGCTGCACTTGCGAGACGCTCTGTATAACGTTATTGATATCCTCAGCGACAATCTGAACTTTGAGATTCAGTTTATCACAATTATGTTTCGATTATTGTTAGATAACTGGTCACTTTTTGAATTTGGACGATCACTTTCTAAACTATGCTTAGAGGAAAGAAATTATAAAGTTAGTTTGTAAATGTTTTCTTAAATATAAAAGTATTACCATTCCTATAGATACGCGAATGATCCAAGCAGAACGTAAAACTCATGATAACGTTATCGTGATGTCATTGTGAGTTTTATGTCCCATCTGGAGAGATTACGCTACGAATAATGTGAACTGGTTGCGTTATACATGTCAATCGACTTGATTTTTATTCACCATCCCTGTATGCATCGTGTAAAAATATAATTAATTATAAATTCATTATACAATCGCCATGAGAGACGTATAGCTTCGCACATACCTCGATATCTCTAGCTAGATTAAAAACGCTGCGCGAATAAACAGCGATCGTGCTATTCACAATTGTTCACCTAATTTGTTTATAATTGTATTACCGCATCAATAATATCAATAATTGAACGATAATCTTCAAGTAGAGAGACAGGAAACCTCTAAGTTAACATTTTTAACGTTGATTGAAACCAATGCGCGCGCGCGCGCGCGATACCTATTTCGATTCGTATTCCGCATGCCGCGACGGAGTAAACAATAATGGATTGAATTTGAATTTATATTCACTAGTAACTTTCTTAGCCTCAAATTTCACTACAGATCGCTTTGGTTTACGTGCACGAACTTAGCGTAAAGCGTTATTTTAAACACTGAAATAAATCTGCTCCAAATATCTCTTTAAAAAAAATGTCACTACTTGCATACTGACTAATATCACCAATTGATACGGACCAATAACTTCTAGGGATTGTATACTTTATATAATTATACAATTTTTTTTTTAATGTAATTACTACTGAGAACAAGACACAGCTTCAGGTTTAAATATGCCTTGTGCGTAAAACTTAACAATTGTACAAAGTCCTCTTGCACAATAACAATCATTCACATTGACTATATACTGAGCTTGCAAAGAGAAATTATATCCGTTGTATATATTCGCCTATTATATTTGACGTGAGACTTAATTAACTAGATTGGCGCATCGCGATCGCGAAGATCGCGGATAATAATGAAAAAACAGCCGAATTTTAATGAAACTGTTTGTACAATTTGCGTGATGAATAGTAACTTGGTATATGATGGTGAGCCAGAGCCGATATTTCATTGACATGTCTAAAAAAGCACTAAAATATTCAAGCGTGAGCAGAAACGAGTTAGTTTATCTCGTCTTGTTGTTCGTAGAATCTAAAATGTATAGAAGGTCCGTTTAAGTAATCTTACATTTGATAAAGATTATTGTGAGTATAAAATTATTCGTGAAATAATCTTATGATTATTTCATTAGTTTAATTATTGACCAGGCAGGTATAAGAACGTTACGTACGAATAAATACAGCAAAAACTCGACCAAGGATGTACAAGTGGAAGATTCCTGACAATGAAAGCTTAACGAACGTCCAAGATACGAGATAGTATGTAATTGCCATATATTTACTTATATTGTGTATAGCACACACACAAATGAAATTGATAGAAGTACGGGTACAAATAACCCCCTAGGTTGCCTTTTACATTCTTTTTCAATAACTTTGAAGTCAGTTTTTCATCGAAAACCGATATTATGTACAAATATATAAACTAATTTCCGAAGCATTTAAATAATGTATTTTGTTATCTATAAAGACGAATATGAAAAATAAGTCAGATACAATTAAATACTTTACGTAAAATTTAAGAACTCTCTATACGTAACGTCGGCTCTGGCTATGAACAATAATTCAACTACAGTTATTCTATACGGCAGGACATGATGAAACTCACCGGATAAAAACCACGGAATGAAGAAAGAGCGAATGAAAGGTTTAATTGACTGAATGTCGTTACTAATGATTGTCCCGTCGCTTGAATAAATCAAGCTTGGACCCTCGCATTAAAAAAAATGCTTCTGTATATTTCTCTATGATACAATTAATATTGACTCAACTCCAAACATCACTGGAATATCGCTTCTGCGACTCCATCTTCTTGATGTAATTTGCGGCGTCAAGTTCCGACATGTTGCCACGTTCCATCACCACTTTGAGTAATATATTGTGCACGTCGCGTGCCATGTTTCTCGCATCCCTGAGAAAAACACAAACAATTTAAATTTTGAATACGAATTTCTTTTTTGTAATAGAAAAGCAGATGCATTGGACTAACCCGCAAACATAAATATGTCCGTTTTGTTCACCAATGACACGCCACAATTCCTCTTTGTTCTTCTCGAGCAAATGCGTGACGTAGACTTTGTGCTGTTGCTCGCGGCTGAACGCGGTGTGCAACGTTAGGGTGCCGTTCTTCACGTATTCCTCTAATTCTTCACGATAGAGATAGTCCTCTTGGCTTTTTCTGCATCCAAAGTACAGTATCGTGTCACCCGTCTCTTTACCTGGGATTAAGATTCAAATATTAGTAACGCTCTACCGCAATGAAAATGCTGCGATTACGGAATCAAAAGCAGAGCATGCTTACCTTCCTTTCTCGCAAAGTCCCGTTCCTGTATGAAACCTCTGAACGGCGCTAGACCAGTTCCTGGACCAACCATGATGATGGGGGTACTCGGGCGCGTCGGCAAACGGAACTGAGACTTTCTTACGAAAATCGGGACGAGACAGGGTGGATCGGAGGGATGTTTCTCCTTCAACCAATTGGTGGTTACACCCTTGTTTATCCTGCCGGTCGGAGTTTTGTACTCTACCACCACCGCCGTGATATGGACCGAGGTTGGATGGAGCTGAAACAGGAATTACGATTTTTACTTAAAGGTCTTTTTTTTTAAATAGACAAATTCTATTATTCTTAAAATCAACAAAAAAAGATACCTTTGGAGACGAAGATATCGAGTAATATCGACACTGTAACCGTGGCAAGATCTCGCACAAATGATCTAATGGTGGCTTCAAGCTGGAAATATCCTCCAAAATGTGCACAATGTTGCGGTTCTCTTGATTTATCCATTGCTGATAGGCCGCTTTGCCTTCCGCGCTGGTCGACGCCATCAGCTTTAGCTTCTCCTTTTCCGCGGGGTCGCTCGTATATTCTGCTAATTCCTTGAGAACGTGCGTGCGCGGATTACTCGTAATGTCTAGGTAATGTGTCAATGCAGTTCTGTAGCTGCAAGGGCAAGGGAACGGATG
The DNA here is from genome assembly GCF_003070985.1 of Temnothorax curvispinosus. Classification (NCBI taxonomy): domain Eukaryota; kingdom Metazoa; phylum Arthropoda; class Insecta; order Hymenoptera; family Formicidae; genus Temnothorax; species Temnothorax curvispinosus. The sequence continues at coordinate 7,528 of NW_020221619.1, forward strand.
TTTCTTCGTGGATTCCTCTGTAAAGCAAATAACAGTTTATCTTTCAAAAAACGTAAATGAATAAATTGTATAAAAAAAAAACGAGAAAAAAAGTAAAAAGGAGTGGAGAGAAAATAAAGAGCGAGTAAATACCATCTGTATTCGTAAGGGTGAAAATAGTATCCAAATTCACGCCGCATTGCTCGCCAATTTTGTTCACCAGCTCCGCATTGTTCACGGGATAGACGGCCAAATGATCGCCTGTCTCGTAACGCATCTTGGAGCCTTCGATGTCGAACTCGATGTGCATGCACGATCTGTCGGATGTGGGACCGTGCAGCTCGCGATTCACTTTCACAGGAGCCAAGAATGGGTTCTTCGCATCATACGGCCTAGAGACAAAAGATGCAGACGTTAAGAATGCTAAGTAAGAACAAAGATTATTTCACGCAATTCCACAGTAAATAAGAACTTACGGTCTCTGATTTGCGAAGGAATGAAGACGCGCGATCTCTCCGGTGTAGACGCGATCGGTCGGCAGATCCACGTGCTCCGTGAGCTTGTATTGTCGAATGCTGACATCTTCGCCGGCTCCCTCGATGCCAAAGAACTCACAGACGGCCGGCCAAAATTTATCTTTCCACGTGATGAAGTCATCCTCTATGCTGTAACATTGAAATTAATTATTAAGAAAAAGAAGCTCTAAATTGCAGAAATTAAGAATGATTGGTAAGACAAACAAAATATATTTGCCTATAATGAATGTGATGAAAAAAATATTTATTTTAAATTAAAGAACGGATGGAAAGGGGGAGGAGGGGCACGTTGGGAACCTTACTTTGCGTCATCATCCCCGAGACCCAGCTCGAAAACGCGCGTAGCACCCAATTGTTCCATTCTGTGATCCACGTATATGCCAATCTCATTGTAGTGCTCATAGGTCTTATTACCCAGCCCGAATACCTGAAAAGAAAGTAGGTAAGCGATTATGCAAAGCGATTATTGACCAAACCTTTGACTACATAATAAATATTTATTTAGTATTTATATAGTACTTGACTATATAAATCTTTGACTAAATAAACCTTTACCCATATAAATACTTATATAGTCCTTATATAAACCTTCCTATACATACATAGTACTTATATACATATAGTAGCTAAAGATTAATTCTGGTTTATTCGACTATATAAGTATAGTCCAAAGTTCAAACTCTTCAAAAAATTAGCGGGAATCTCGTGCGGCGATGCCGGCGATCGGCAATCTCGGATTTTTCTGTTTTTCATCGATTTTCTAACCTCAATATCTCTCAGTACCACGTGCGACACGCGCGATATCGCTGCACGCCGCCGCGCCACAACAGCGCCGACCCGGCGACGGTGCCGCAAGGTGAGGCGGAAGAGCTTATTGCACGACATTCCGATGTTCATGATTCGTATCGAAACGCATTCGCGTACGTAATATCGTAGGCGATAACGCCGGTATCGCTAGATACTCGTCGCACTTCCGACGTTACCGTGCACCGGCACTTTCACTTTCTATCCGAAGAAACTGCGATTTTATACACCCGTGGGGCCTATTCTGTAAAACGACAGTTTCGTTATCGTTATATTGTCGTTGCGCAGCTTTTTTTACTATCTGTGCAACACAAGTAAAAAAAGCAAAAAAAGCTGTGCAACGACAATATAACGATAACGAAACTGTCGTTAAGAGTTAAAAGGCCTTCACACATAAAATGCCGTAAGGACGTAAGCGTAAGAAAACCGATCGATCCCAAGTATTTTCCCCTACTGGGGTTACGGACAGCACAATACTTGATTGGGATTGGTCGATTTTCTTACGCTTTTCTTAAGTTTTTCGTAAGTTCTTCCGCGATTTTATGTGACGGCCTTACGGAATAGGCCCACCGGTATCGAACATAATCGTCGCATGTGTGATGACTGTGATGTATTGTATACTGCTCGACAGTCAATCATGCGTTTACGTAACGCCTAATGGCGTACTGGACGAGAGGCCCGAGAGGGCACCACTGCAATAGTACAATGTACAATGTCAAGGCGAGATATATTCTAATCATTTAATTTGAAAAATAAAACAGATACGAAAGCAGGACAGAAAAAAGCAAGAAAATGGCGCAAAAAACGCGTAAAAAGAAAAACCGCAAAAAGAAAAAATGCGAAAAAAAAACAAATGCAGGAAGAAAACGAATGCATTATAGAAAAGAAAAAATGTGAAAAGCGTGAAAAGAAAAATACGAAGGAATAAAAGAAACAATAAGGAAGAGGAAGACAAATTCGTTATTTGTGTGCATTAATTGCATCCTTGGGTCACATCCGCGTTTTTTTTTCTCCCAACATATTCTCGCCGCGCATAATTATCGTTATTAAGATTATTAATCGTCAATGCGTGTATTATAAAAGTTAAATTGAATTGCCTGAATTGTATACACAAAGCAGTTTACTCAGACAAAGGACGAAATTAACTTCACGGCGATTACGACGTAATATGTTCGATCCGGAAGTATTCAGTGAACATATAAATCCGAGGACGTATATATACATACCGCGTAGTTTAATCCTGTGAGATCACCGTCGCCGTTCTTGAGCCAATCAATGAATTCCATCGCGTTGTCGGTGGGATCGCCCTCTCCGTACGTGGCCAAGCAAAACACCGCCAAACTGTTTGGAATAGTCTTCAGATGTACTAGCTCCTCCTGTCGCAGCAAAAACAAACGTTTCTTGCATCATTAATATTTTTTTTTTTGCGTCACGGATAATATCGTTATTTATCGTCCGCAGTAAGGTCGTCCAGTAAGTCGAGACGAGACAACTACCAATGTACATATGTTTCTGCACGTGCGAGAAACGTGCACGTTTAATAGTTAACGAGAATGTCTCAATTGGCTCAACAGCATCACTCGAGAAGTCTCGCTCGGCAAGTTTCCGTCTCTCTCGCATGTGGAAATGTACGACAAACACATCCTCGTGCACTTGCAAATTGCAATTTAATTCCCGCGCTCTCTCTTTTCCCCTCTCCGAGATTACGGACTTACAGTAAATCGCCATAACGATTTCGCTTACCATATCGCACTCCTCGGGATCGGCCACCATGCCCTTCATCTTGTATCTAATGCCCTCCTTGGCGAGACGACCCGCGAATTCTTCGGCAGTACCCGTCTGGCTGCCGTAGAACACCACCAGACTTCGCCCGGAGGTTTTCAGCTTCTTGATAAAAGAATTCTCCGATGGTGGTATCGAGGCGCTGGACGTCGATCTGTAATTGAAAAATCGTAGGCGTTCAAGCAGCGCATTACAATGCCACTCTAATCCTTGCACTATTAAATTCGTAATATTGTCAAATGATACTCAATTTAAGTCATTTTGAATCATTTCTGTAGGTCGCCACTTCTCCTACTCAAAAAATGTCGTTAATTTAAAACAATGTTAATTTGACTAAACCAATGAAGTTAAAATAATATCGTTTTGTGTTAAAATAATAAATTTCGACACACATTGTAGTTAAAAATAACAAAATATTATTTAATTCAAGGTATCAGTTTAACGTCAGTTTCTACCAATGTAGATTAACTTTAATCTCGGTTTAATTTACTTTTTATCTTTTGCTAATTGTTAAAATTAGAAAAAGACCAATTAGTAAGTTAAACAATGCAGATTAAAGTTAATCTGCATTGATAGAAATACACATTAATTTCCTTTAAATAACAGTGTGGATTTTTCTTATGTCGATTTCTATCAATGTAAATTAACTTTAGTCTCGGTCTAAAAGATAAAAAGTAAGCTATAATAATTCAAGATTAAAATTAATCTACATAAAAATGGAGTCTTATTTGCCGGTTCAACCAAACCTCCTCCTTCCTTCGAGTGATTCACGAAGGAATCCCCCGACTATTCGCCGGTAGCGACTCGAATCCTATCGAGGTCCTTCCTTTTACGCAAATCAGGGGATCGTGTAAGGATAAGGCGTTTCTCTCTCTCTCTCTCTCTCGATAAGAACCGCACTTACTGAATGGAGTAGGACTTTGGCGCTGGCGTGAGTGCGTCTCGCTTTCTCCTTCTCAGGAGCCACCATGCTGCCGCTACGAAGAGACCAACGACCAACAGGACGTCCAGGACGCTAAAGTACGTCTCGTCGTACGCCTCCGTGCCGCTTCCGCTCTCCGGTGATCCTGCCATTCTTATAGCCTTGGGTTGCGACGCGTCCGCGGTCTGCGAGAGATTCAACACAATTTCAATTGATTGATCGTTTGACTTCAGCGGGATTTATACTTCTCGTGCATGAACTCGAGAGACAAGACTCTTCATGCCCGCGCCAGATTATTTCGCTCGAGACGTGGACAAAAATAGGTATCGTACATTTTTTTTTCCCTCCCATTATCTTATCATTCTTAACTCCACGCTTGCAACGCTAATTATCAATGTAGTCTTTTCGCCATTAATACAGAATATGATCAAATATGTCATAATATGGTCTTTGTTGCCAGCGCTCTCAAAAACCTAAACTCAAAATCCGAAATGTTTCTATTATACCAAGGGTACGACGTAGCGAGCGGAAATTAGGAAACGCTATCGTTCTTGACCCTCCCCATTGTAGTATCCACTAGTTAAGGATACACAATTGTCGCATAAAAATTATTACGCACTCGAAGCGGACATAGCCGTGACTCGACTCTTATTATCTCGCCTTTATCAAGGTTGAATGTCAGTGATAACGCCTGTCGCGGATCGTCGGGTGGATTTATTTTAAAAGAGGCGCTTTACGCCGGGCAATTTACGTCAGTATTTTGCATTCGGATTTTTCGCGTGAGCCAGACTTTTCCCTCGTCTCCTCCTCCCCCCTCCCCCACCCGTTCGAAATTGGAATAAATGCTAATAAGTCTGACAACGAAATTCATGTGAATGGTAATTTCCTTTCGCAGGCTTTTGCATCACGATCGACCGTTTGTTCGTCATTGTTTCGAGCGGTGGTCGAGTTATCGCGTAAGTCAATCGTCTTATGAAAGAAATACTGGCGGTAAGCGAGCTGTCGAAAAAGACATTTATTAAAAAGATATTTATTATTGGTAATATGAAAATGTAAAAATCGTCTTTAACTACGAGAAATCAGTCGATTCGAACGGACAATGCTCCGATTGCAGAAAGAAAACGCGTCTTCCACGGGCACGTGCACTTGACACCGCCTGATAATGACAGAGAAAAACGAATGACGTATACAAGTCCTTGTAAAATAATTGTTGTTTTAATTATATCAGCCACGCGCGCGGTTCGCCGGCGGCTCCTATCGCAATCGTCCGTGATAGTGATAAAATAGTAAAGTGATAAAGTAGTAAAATAGTAAAGTAATAAAAGTCAAGGGTTCACCTCACGTCAACGATCAAGAGAGTCGCTGTTTATTTACTTACTACTGATTTCGTCACTTATTTACTACGATGAATGACTGACGCTGGTGTTATTGACGACTGGCGACGCGACGATTCCGAATCCCGACGTTCGGGAGATTTCTGAATGTCATACTCGCACGACATTCGGCCGAGATTATGACGAAAGGTTGTCATTGTCGGCCGAGATTATGACTCACGCTCGCGATCGACGATAATGATAATAAGGCGGGATTATTTGGCATTACTCTGCACGTTTCGGTTCCACACAATATTCGTTATCTCGTCGCGAGAACGCTGATATTATTTTGTCATTCTGACGTCGAGAAAAAAAACACACTCATTACGCGGCTGCACGGAAGAGCGAAACTTATATAATTATTGTGTCACAGCTTAATATACAGCTTGCGTAACGCAAGTGGGATCTATTAGATTCGTGATCGTCACCACCGCGCGTTCGCGGTGAAGGAATAAAATCGGCTCAGATTCACGCGAGAGTTACACGTTTTTAAGGAGCAATGAGCTCGAAACATCATCTGTTGTTCTTCATCTATAATCTATATCAAAGCACGCCTTTATTATCTTATTTCTCTTCGCTTATCTACCTGCCCGCTTATTACGACAGTCGCCTTATCTTGGATTTATTCCGCTCGCTCGATTCACCGCGACCGTCTGAAAGCGTCACGATGACTTCTGAAAAGCGTCCCGTGCTGAATGAGGAAAAAGTCACGTAACCGAGCTTGCTTAGTATGCAATTAGCTCCTCCGTTGTATTGCAAGAATTTGAAAAAAAAATGAAAAGCGCCGCGTCCCGGCCATAAATCTTCCGCGAGATTTACATTGTCGGTTGTCAAACCGATATAACGACCTCGCGAGCGTTGATTGATCGTTATTATTAGTTTACAAGTGTTTAACTTTAAGCCGATCTCCATTTAGCTAGTAGCGCTGCGAAAAAAAAAATACTCAATGAATTCGCGGAAAATTACGCAATTATTTCCTGAAACGACAAAAACATGTATGTACAAAATATACAAAATTGGTGAAGTTTGCTCATTTCGTTAGGACACTTCATATTTAACGGGCAACTTTCGATAAATAGTTAACCATTAACTACAGATAGCTTATCGTTAATAAAAAAATGTTTTAAAAAATAGAACCGACTTTTCAAAAAAAACTAAAAGGTATTTAAAAAATTTAAAAATATTAAAAAAACATACATACATACACGCCGAATATAGAACCTCCTTTTTTTGAAGTCGATTAAAAATGAAAAATTGGTAAAAATGCGCTAGGAAATTGTTTAGCAGGCCTCAATTACCACGTGACACTTTTGACATCAATTACCCGATACACGACAAACTTTTTGTCTTATTTAATTATACTTATTTATTGCAATTTAAAATCTGTCGTCGGAAGGTATTATTTCCTGGTGGCTTCAAAATACTCTTAAGTCCTCGGAGGCCCTTATGCGCTATTCTGTTTTAAATATCCTTGTAACTCGGATCCTAACAAAAAATCTTTAGACTGGGGTGAAAAATTTTAAATAGGGTGCAATATTTGAAAAGAGTATAAAAGTTGAAAATGGAAATAAAAAAGTAAGAGACTCCTGTCATTTTACTGAAAAATATGCAACTAATTTTTGTCTATCTTTTTTTAGTAAAATTTTTGTTATAGCTCACTCAAATAATAATTCTATCGAATTACTCTACTTAAAAAGGTAGATGAAATCATTCATTAGTTGAATATTTGCCAGTAAAAAGGCAGAATTCATTTACTTCTTTCACAAACTTTTTTTCAACTTTTATAAATTTTTTTTACCCACCATGGCCGATTTTCGGAAAGAGCAACGCTTTTTGAACCCTAAATATCAATTGACATCTAAAAATTTTGATCAAAGTCCGAATGACAGATTTAAAACAGAAAAGCGCCTTAGGGGCCTAGTGATTGTCCTTAATGGGTTAAGGTCAAGTTATTTACGTATATTGATCCCAACGGTCAACAACACTTAATTTCTAGTGGCCCAATGTCAATCTTCCAGCTTTACCTTGACCTTAGTCATGGATTTATTCTTGACTAAATCCTTGAATAAATTTCAAAAGTTTAATTAAGTCAAACAACATTTCAATCGCCTTGTCTACATTAAATCACAGATATCGAAAACTGAAGAACGAGAGAGATGCCGTTAATTTGCATCGTCCGGTATCAAATACTGACCGAGCAATCGCTATTACTAAACGTATTTCATTGACACAGTTATACTGCGTCATTGATGCTAATTTCCTTGTTTTCTTCCGTTTCTTTCATTTCGTATACGAACGTCTAGTTCGTGTCTAACGTGATTTACGCGCCGCGGTAAATGTCGGAGTAACGCGTTTCATTCTCCGCACGTTTGGACCTCTAACAAATTGTATCGTTCAATCGTCGAGAAAGATACGATTAAATTTCACAAATTACATTAAAAAAAAAAATAACAGCGTACTCTTTAGAAGTATAAAAAAAACGTCAAAAAGTCCAAAGGCTTTTCGATCCATTTTACGCAGTTTCCGACAAAAATCGACCTCCTCTGCGTATCCGACATGCGTGACAGCGCACGTCAATCAACACGATCTATACCCGGAACTCACACAATTCCTGGAAATCACGGATCGCGTTATCTCCTCGCGCCGCGTCAACAATCATTTTACATAACGTTATTTTGATTCGCTTACCGGAAGATCCATGCTGTACGCGTGAGGGGGAACGTACGAGCGAACGGAATTCGCGGAAGCTTTCGCAAGCGGGATTAATGCACGTGGCGATGCCGCACGATGTCTGAGCGATCACGTGCGAGAATCTACCGCGACGGCGATCGGCGCGCGACTGTAAAACGGTCGCGGAGCGGAACGCCAAGTCGAGCTCGCGCGGATTTCACGATACGACACCGACGATACGATCGAGTCCATCAATATGCATGCGTCGTAAACGCGCACGACGATGACCACCACCACCGCCGTTGCCGCCGTCGCAAATATGTGCCATCGTGACGAAGTGACAAGTCATCCTACACTTGCGCGTAATTAAACGCTCGGCGCGGCTTCCACCCCGATAAAAAATCCGCGCGATGCGAAATTAACGAAATCCGAAACTTCCCCGGAAATCCCGATCGCTCGGTTACCTCCCGTCCGCGCGCACGAGAAACAATTTTCGTTTCCGAGTGGCGTACGTGCGAAGTCGCACATGTTCGACCGATGGGCATTAATTTCAAAATCGACCGATCACGTTCTCGAGAACAATGAGTCCGGAATTATTACGTAGAAATCGCCGAATTATCATTACGAACATATATTCTGATTATTCTCGGCAAACCGTAACCGATTAATCTTTAGTGCGAGCTCTAGGCAAAATTTTGTTTAAATAATAGGCTCTGTTTTAAATAGACGCAACGGATGACGTAAGCCGAGAATCGTCCAACACGTGCAATTGTCAGCGATACGGTCGTCAGCGGGACTTGAGTTTCGTCATTTAAACGGCGCTCGTCTATCGTCACTCGCAACTACGAATATTTAATGGCACTTTGGCCTTTATTATTGCAATCGTCTTATTACTTAACTGTAACGAATAACGCGTCTGTCGTTTCTTCCTGAATTCCTCCAACGTGTTTTGACGAAAATTGTACTATTTAACAAGAATACGTTACATACATACCGATATACAATTATGTATTCTCCTAGCCGAATTATACAATAATTATATAATAATTCAGTTACGCAAAACTTACAGCACGTTATGTCTTTACTAATTTGTTGACGAGTGTTTTTCCTCAGACGTTTTCCTTACACGCTCGGAGATTCCATATTTTTATACAGCATTACGTATAATGATGTAAAACAATGTAATCGTTTAATTCTGAATTTAATTATATAGGTATTTAACATAATTTAAGTAAAAAACGTAAAATTAAATACTTCAGCAATATATTCTGTAAACTGGAAAAAGAAATCTTAATGCGGAAATGTCAGAAAAATCAGATTAGAAAAAATTAAGTGAACGTACACGTGTATTGATATGCATATGCAACGGTAATTACTTTATCAACATATTACGCATTAAAATGAGAAATTTAAAAGTTTAATATAGGAATGCAGCCTATATTACAAGGCAATGCATTGTTGAAGGTTGCAGGTTTAATTTACGATATTGATGACTATGCATTTTACATCTGCTCTTGTATAATTGTAAGATTTCCTTCTTGCGATAACTAAAACGCGAAGAACAAAGATTACAAGATTCTCCGATATAAACCCGCCGCCGAGTATACCGATATACATCTTCGACACAATCTCGTATAATGTGTAATTATTACATAGACGGTCTATACGTATTTTTTGCGATTTGTCTCGAGATACGAAGAGATTGCCGGTATCATTTTGTCGAGCAAAATAAAATATAATCGCTGGGAATTGTGCGGCGCATTCGAAAACATGCGGTGCATGCAGATGGAAGTCGGTCGAGAAAGTGAAAGCCAATAAAAGGAAACGGGTGAAAAGAAAGAGAGAGAGAGACATGCCTCGCGCTAATGTAACTGCGTAATTAGGCGGTTTTTGTTAACGACTTGACGGCACCGACGGAGAAGAAAATTTCCCCGCCGTAATTATTTCCCGATGACATCCGTCGGGTAATTTTACCCCTTCACGCCGAAAGAAGAGCCAATCGTTGCTCCAGTCGTTCAACGCTCTCCTATATGCCTTCCTGCCCAACGGAGAAAAGGAGGGCGGGCTATTGTATGCAAACAACATCCCTGAAAAAAATCTTGCGGTTGCAATATCGTTTCATTGTTATGTTGGATGAAGACGGATGGATTATTGGTCAATTTGTCAGCAGGAAATGATGAATAAAATATCTCTCCGCTTCGATGAGCGATACGCGCGTGATATACTTAATAGCCATCTCCGTCCCGACGAGCGATAGTTTAGGAAGGCAGGCCGTTATGGTGGCGAATTTCAATGTTAACTGCACAAGGTCAATTTTTTTAAATTATACGTCCGGCGACGTATCGTCCATACCTACATACATACGTCACGCGTCTAATCTACACGATATAGAAGACATGATTGCTTTATCGTTGTATATATATATGTGTGTATACGTATGTATTACTAAAGCGAAATTTTGCCAGCAATTTCGACGAATTTCCGGAGCTATCGGTTAGCCAGATACTGAGCTGTATCCGACATATTCTAATACATGCTAATATCGCATTAAACGAACACGATATATCGATACCTCGGTTGTTTTTCTTTTTTTTCTTTTATCGTCTGCACGAGTTTATCGAGCGCGTCCATGAATTCTTCGGGCAATCATGAATCCATTAAAATTTCATAAATAATTCACGAGCATCCGCAGCGGAATAACTTTATTGATTGTACTAATGGCGTTAATAGATTGGGACAGCTTTAATCACAGATGCATGCTCATCATGATGTCTCTTCACGCATTGTCCGCCTTTCTTCTACTCTCACGACAGAAACCCGCAGGCGAGTTTTAACTTATATCCTAACAAACTGGATTTTTTTTTTTTAATCTTTTGAAGTGGACCCCAAGGAGTGATTAAGCGCGGCGTCAGATGACTTAATTAACTAAATTATACTGTGTTTGTACTTTGTGCCTGTTACAGTTACGATCGAGAAGGAAATTACGACGCGAGTTGAGAAAAAGCGAGAGTGCTGACTACAAACAGCGAGGCAAATCTGTGCGAGGCTGTGGAGTTTGTCGGTGACGAAATTTCTCAACGATGACAAGCGAATCTGAAAAGACGAGTGAACCTGAAAGGGAAATGGCAGACGCTGAAGTAAGCGTTTCTGAAAACGTTTTTAAAAATCGACGTTTTATATTAAGGGAAGGTCGATTTCTCGACGAAGATTTCGCCGACGATATCTTCTCCGGCATAATCTCATCGAGCACTCATAGCGGTAATCGCGATTTCTGCGTGTCATTTTTTTCACATTTCACAATTTAAAAACAAAATTCTCGTAAAACTGGAATGGTCCTTTTTTTAAAACCCGATTAGTTCCGGTTTGCTCAATCGAATGTATAATTAAGCATAACGCATCGCAATTAGCGTGACATTATAAACTGCGAGACAAAATATATTCTCAAAAACATTCAACGAGATTGGCTAACGATATACAAAAGTCTATGAATATCCACATAAGTGCACCAGAACACGCACAGCGAAAAATCGGTACTTGACGAGATACTGCCGGGCGTTAAAAATACCGTCAGCGAAATTCCTGATGGTGATTTCGTTCGTCAGTTACGACGCATATCAACAACGAAAGGGGAATTGCGTTGCAGGATTCAAATGACGAGAGAAACGAGGAGAAGATCGAGATCGAGACGACGTCGAATCCGAAGCGGGAGGACAGAAAGCAGCCACCGAAGGCCTGCGACGAGGAACCCTACATTGTGAAGCTATTTAAAAGTCTAATGAATCCTCAGGGAAGTCGGGAGAGCGCGAAGGATAAGAAAAAATGACACGTGAAGAATCTCAGAAGCTACATAAAATTCTTGTGAACAAAGGAGACATTAGCGAGAGACATTCAAGAGTGCGGGGACTATTGTGACAAAAAATTAATAAATTTTAAATTATATCCGTGATGTGTCTCCGCATTTTACCAAGGCCGTTTAAACGAGAGATAAGAACCGTCTGCTCTCGATGCGATAATTTCTGTCGACTGAACAAGTCAATTAAGTTGATATCAACGCAGGAATATTCGACACTCTGACGTAGTAGTAGACAAGTACGTCAGCGCGATCAAAGTGTCGGTGATCAATCATCATTTTTGGAGGAACCTGCGTCGACAAACGCATCACGTGCGAGCATAATATAATTCTACATTGTCATTGCGCCTGCGGGAATAGTATAACGCGATAAAACGTCCAAGGTCGACGTTCTCGCTTCTGCCCGCGTGTTCTTCGCGGGGATTTCGAACACGATTAACACGTTTTTTCGTTGTACGACGTAACGTCGAGCTTCTGCCGAGCGCGCGTATAACGATATCGATAACGTCTCGGCCGCGCCGAACCCGCGCTGAATAATACATTTGGGGTTCAAAGATCGTACACGTGTTCTTGTGTGATTGATTGTCTTGACGCTTAATGCCCATTTCTGCCAATGTAGATTTACTTTAATCTCGATGTAACTTATCTTCCATTTTTTTTTTCTACAAATTCTTAGAACTGGAAAAAAATAAAAAACAAGTTAAATCGAGATTAAACTTAATTTCTACATTGGTAGAAATGGACACGAGATAAGCTTTCCAGACGAGATCCGAGATCTGGAGGAATAAAAAACGCGCCGTTCGAAGATGATCTCTCAGAAGTTGCCGTCTCCAGGAGTCTCGTTTTTATCGCTCTACAAAAAGTAAAAGAATATTATAATAGATAACGTATTTCTATAAATGCACGTTAACTTTTATCTAATTCTTAGAACTAAAAACGATAAGTGAGTTAAATCGAGATTAAAGTTAATCTACATTGGTGATAGAAACGGACATGGGTACCGCGCGACAAGAGAACAAGGTATCGGAAGGTGGCGATAAGAGAGTATAGATAACACCGAATTTTTTTCACGAAGGATAAAAATTCCAAATTCCTAGAACGCTTCCGTATATACGTTATCACCGAACACTCTTTCGACATATCAGCGATGTAGTCGATAACTTCTGCCGTCGAATATTCATTTCCAATTGAAACGGATCTTTCCATGTTTCCTAAAGTTTTCTAATTGTCTCACCTCCCTAGCTCTTTAATCAACCTCTTACGCGGATCAATCTCTTTATGTCCATTTCTATCAACGCAGGTTAATTTTGATCTTGGTTTAACTTACCTGTCATCTTTTCCTAGTTCTAAAAGTTAGAAAAAGATAGAAAGTAAGTTAAACCGAGATCAGAAGTTAATCTACATTGATAGAAATGGGCATTAGGCCCAGTTTCACAAGTGTCTCGGTTAACTTTTAACCTTAGATTAAAGGCCATTGCACGTACTTAATAAAGTTTCGGTTATAATCGTAAGGTCGTAAGAAAATAGACCACGCACAGTCGATTATTCTCCTTGAGCTCGAAGAATAATCGAGTGTGGTTGGTCTATTTTCTTACAGCTTTACGATTATGGCTAAAACTTTGTTACGCGCAATGGCCTTAACTCACTCTTCGTCTCCTTCCAACGTGACCCTTAGAAAGAGACAAAGAGTGATTTAATCCAAGATTAAAAGTTAACCGACACTTGCGAAACTGGGCCTTAATGAATCTGTGTTCTCTAAAATTTTCTATTTCGTTTTTCAACTCCTTGCTCTTTAACAGAACCTCTCATAAAAGTTAATCATAAGAGAATCAAACTCGGGATCTCATCTACAAGTCGATTGCTTCTGCACGTGGAGTCAAGCGTCGTCCGCGGGGAGATCTCTTAATGGCGAGACTGAAAAAAAAAAAAGAGGACAAAAAAGAAAAGAGAAAAAACGGAGAGGAAAAATTCTCATTCCGCAAGACGATGCAAGACACTCTAGTCGTCTATCGTCGCGAATAGTGAAAGCGGTCTCGGACAAGACTCCTGGAAAAACTGATGCAAGGCTCCGGCTTTTATTGTCCACTTCTCCGCGCTAATTGCCGCGTTTCACTCGAGACGCGCATGCACACACGCAACGCGCGCGCGCGCGAGGGGATGCCGCGATGAGGCATGACATACGCGCGCCGCAAAAAAAACTCGATTCAACCTTGTAACACCAGAGATTACACACAGGGAAAAATTCTCGCTCGGCGTTATCTCGATGACGATTTGTTCTTGCGAAAACGATACATATGCCGAGTCACCGTTCGTAGTCTCGCTCATCGTTTATGTCACGCTTGGAAATAATCCGAATCAGGGAAACGATCAGAAAACGCGTATAATCTTCCTATTGTTCTCCGAGCGTGTAATCGTTTGGAAAATCATTTTATCATCGCACGTGCGATCGCGCTCGTGCGGCGCGCCGGTATACGGTCGGGGGAATTAATCCGACGCGAGACGAGAGAGAACGCGTTCGTCGATCGACACGTCTTGCTGAAATGTTCCGAAACGCGAAACGTTTCGAACCGCGCGATCAATTTAAGAAACTGAAGGGCCACATGCTTACGTGTCTCACGGGAAGATCCGACTGTTCGATCGACGAGCGACGCGTCGCGCGCCGTTACATCCGTTGGACTGTGCAGCGATAAGAGGGTACCAAAGGGGTCAGGGGTGCACGGTATCAAATCTATACTTTGTAGGCGCTTCTGACCTAGTGCAACGAAAACGAACAGACCTCTTTTTATCAGCTGTGTTGACTGACCTATCGATACGAAAACCATCGAGGGGTCCTGGGAAACGAGAAACGGGTGACGTTGCGCGACTTCAATTGCGCGCTAAAGTAAAACGCCGGATAATGAAGCGCGTACCATGCAAAATCTTAGTCGTGCAAAGTCTGCGTTTCCCGCGGGGATCGCAAAAGGTCCGCGAGATTAGGCCTGTTTGTTTTCGCTGCACTTCTGAACCAGTGCACAAAGTTTGAATGTGAAACGACGAATATATAATTTTCTTCTCGTTCCAACGTGTTGCACGTTGCACTAGTTCGGAAGTGCAGCAAAAACGAACCAGCGAGGATCGATCATGTATCTTATTTTCCCCTAGGACGAAAACGTGAAAAGTGAAGAGTTTATCTCTTTCTGTTCGACACCAATAGAACGAGATAGTTACATGAAACTTGTCACTTTTCACGTTTTTGCTCTAGGGAAATGTTACATGATCCGCCTATCCAGAGGTCTATTGTCACGCGAGATTCCCAGCCTCTTATCAGTCACGTGACTCCGTGGCTCCTCGGCCTTTTCGGTTTCCAATCCCGCCACCACTCCTCCCCCTCTCCGCCGCTTTACCACCTGTCGGAATGCGGTTCGAAATTTACCTTTGAGCGGCTAACCGGTTATTCGGGTAAACGTCCGATGCTCGATCGCCCGGTCTTCAATAGCGACGCGTGACGGACGCTGCGTCGTTCCGCTAAAGGTGTAGTATATCGACGACGACGCGGCGAACGACGACGGGATCGAATTTCCAGCGGAGCTAGGATGGCGAAGACGCGCGTACGTGCGTCGCGCGAGCGACCCGGCGATCGGCCACGATCGGCGACGGTCGGTGGACTCGCGGGTATCGGCGTTGCTCTCTTTTTGTGTCATTCTCCGACCGATGCAGTCCGAGCGCCCGAGCGGAAATTCGCAGGACGGTTGATAAACGTGCACCAACGAGCACGCGTTAGACGACGGTGGCGCCGCGAGCGGGGGCGCGCGGCCGGCCGCGCGAGATTCAAATGGAGACGCCCGCGCGGAATCGCGACTTTCGTCTCACGATTCTCTTTCCGACTGTATAGAAGCAAGAATGTCGGGAACACCCTCGTGACGTGTCCCCTCCATTGTTAGTTACGAGCGTACGTTGTGTGTTTAACTGGCCGCTTTTATTTACTTTGCATTTCCAATCTTATCATCCATTATTTGAATATTGGTCAAATTCTGCCGTCACGTCGGGCATCTGGAACACTTCGGCACCCTCCGCCGCTTCGTCTCGGCCTCCCTCGACTCCCTTTTCAACGCTGGAAAGAGAGAGAGCGGAATCAGCAATTTGTCCTTACTTTGCATTTAAGGATGAGCTACATATCCTTCGTGCGTTTACGCTGTTAAATTCATAGTATTAAATTATATTCATAGTGTTAAATGACTCAATTTGAGTCATTTTAACCATCTTTATAGGTCGTCACTCAAAGACCCATATTCTCAACTCTTTTTTAATGATGAAAGTATTATGCTTTTATTTGTGAGATGCTAAAAATAAAAAATAACAAAATGTTCTTTAACTTAAGGTATTGGTTTAAATTTTATTCTTTTATATTTAAATGCATGATGGCTCTCTACCGAATTCCCACGGATTTCCACTCACTTATCGTCGCCGAGCCGATGTTGATCGGTTCGAGCTTCAAGCTCTGCATCTCCCGCAGGGCCATCGCGTGAAAGGAGAGCGCGGCGACCCGCGTGAACAATTCGGACACGCCGTTGCCCGTTCTCGACGAGACCGCCCAATATTCCGCCCGCATCCGGCTCGCTGCCTCGATCGCTCGTTTCTCGACTATCTCGTACACCGGGCGTGACTGTCGTTTCCCAGAAAGAAAGAGCGATCGATAAAATCGACGGCAATAATATAAATAATAAAAGTGATGAACAATATTTCCAAAATACTTACTAACAGATCCTTCTTAGCGCCGACCAGAAAGATATGATAAGGACCGACGTTGCAGCGACTTGCCTCGTTCAACCATTGCTGGCAGTGCGTCAGCGACATCAGGTTCCCCAGGTCGAAAACGACCATGATTACTAAAATGAAATGCGCGTGAGAGATGCAGAGATACAGAGAGGCAGATATAAAGATTATGTGCAGGGAGAGGGATTTTCACCATTAGCTCCGCGGTAATAAGACGCCGCTATGCACTTGAACCTTTCCTGTCCCGCGGTGTCCCATCTGTAAGTATCCCATTGTCTCAAATTACTATTACATTACGTTCAATTCACCCCGTAAACATTTTAGCGCCTCTCGTCAGCTTTATTACATTTGCAGGTGGAAAGGCACGCCGAGGATGTCGAATCTCTCCACCTCGAAGTCCACGCCGATGGTGGCCTTGTAATTGTTGTCGAAGAGTTTGTGGCAAAAACTGCGCAAAAGGAATGATCGGTTTGTTCAAAATTTTATTAAACGATACGGTGTGGTCGTTCGCCGACGAGTCATTACCGGTTCACCAACGACGTTTTGCCGACGGCAACGTCGCCGATGATGATCACCTTGGAGATCCGAAGGGTCAGGCTCTTGTTCTCGCAGGTCCGTCTGATCAAGCCGCCGAAGTCGCTCTCGTTGTACGGCGTGATCTCGGACGAGAAAGGTGGCGGCCAATCGGTTATCTGTCGGCGAAAATCAGAGAGAGAAACGTATGTTCGTGTATGTTCGAGCGTTAATTAATTCGAGAATGGGTTCCCCTACCTGCCTCTCATCGTGAGCCTCTTCCTTCATCATTTTGTAAACTGCGGAGCGCGTTTCTAACATATCTAACTCTCGGCTAATCGAATATGCAAGCGCTTTTGAGAAGAAACAAAAGCGCGCTTCTTCTTTTTCCACGCGTGTTATTGCACAAGTGCGTTTTTTTGCGATTATTACATCGTTGTTGACTGGATTTTTTATGCGCTACTGTCCGGCACCGTTCAGAGACTGGCTTAGTTGTTTATTGTCGGTGGGTCACACGGGGCACGATTGATTTCTGCGTGAGTAAACGAGAAACATTGGTTGCTGCGGCAGGTGTTCGCTCGCGACACGTACAATGGGGGAGGCTCGTGCGGATGTAATCGTGGAAAAAAACGATTCAGGCACCTGGAATAAATTATTGTGTAATAATTAATGAATAAGAAATTTATTTTTTATTCGGTGCGACAATAACAAATAAAAAATTCAGTATCGTATTGAAATTATTTTCTTCTTTTTCAGCAAAGATCAATTATTAATATATCCTCGTCTGATATTTTAATTTAAAATTTAAATCTTCATCAAATGTTAATGCGCAAATTCTGTTTTACAAAAAAATTATACATTTAATATATAATCTTCTTTCTTTCCTTAAAGACTCACGCATTTTCGAGCGACATTAATCATATTATTATGTATTGTTAATTATATTAAATATCGTGATATTGATAACTCACTCATTAACAACTGCGTTGTACTTTCAATGCCCATTATTAACTCCACTTTGTTAATTTCGTTATCAAGGAGTCCTTTGTTAATTTTTTTTATATTTTAACTTAATTTTTAATTAATTTCCAGATAATTTATTTCGTTAAGATGGATAAATTTACTAATTTTTCGTTAACATATAAAAAATAAGTTGCACAGTAGGGCCTGTAGTTGTTTACAACCTAAACCAACTGATAGTTAAATCATATATAATCTTTGTTTTTCCTTCAAATTAGGCAAAGATAGACATATGATTTAACTATTAGTCAGTTTACGGGTTGAAACAACCCATAATCAGAAAATTTACTTGAAAAACGAATCTACCAATTTGAATTAGGTTAGGTTAGGTCAATCGGAAATCGGAATTTGACCGGAGTCGGCGGAGTCGCCCTCTTCTTTCTTCGTCGATCAACGACTAGCGCGGTAGCGGCGGTAGCCAGATCCTTTGACGCTCCGCGCTTCCGTCATCGTCGTTCTTTTCCAGTAAAGATGGCTCCGAAGAAGCCCACGGAGAAGGCAGGTAGAGTTTCAAAACAATTTACCACGTTCGTTCCTCTTCCCACCGAGCGTGCGTTTTTCCGCGATAAACGGCGCCGCGTCGATCAACGCGGATGTAACGCATCGACTTCGCAACGACCAGCAACGACGTCGCGTGGTTCGGGATCGGGAAACGCGACGCGGCCCGTGACCATGTGGTCGATCGAGCCGTGTGTTTTCCACAGCGTCGTGTTCGCGACAATCGCGACGATTCACGAAGAAACGTTCGTCGTAATTTTATTCGTTGTTTTTCCTTGAGTTGCATCCGCTGCGCGACGTACTCGGCAACGATTTTTCCGACGCCGCATTCGCGTGTACCATAACCTAACCTATGAAGATGGAAGTAGAGAACCAGAGGATGAAAGTACAAGTTTCATCCGTTACTGTTTTTGAAAATAATGCAAATCTTAAATACATTTTCGACCCTCGTTCCCTTCATTGTGCCTATTCGATTATCGAACCAGTTCTGTATTGCTCTATTCCGTAGGTAAGCCTGCGGAAAAGAAGGCCGAGAAGAAGGCTGAGAAGAAGCCAGCCGCAGCGGTGTCCACCGCGAAGGTGACGAAGCCCGCGGCTAAGCCTGCAGCCGCGAAGAAGCCAGCGGCTGCCAAACCAGCGGCTGCCGCCAAACCAGCCGCCAAGCCCGCGGCGAAGCCTGTGCTCAAGCTCGCCAGCAAGCCGTTGATTAGCAAGCCGAAGAAAAATGTACAGGCTACTAAGAAGACCCCGAAGGGCGGAAAGCCGGCAGCTCCGCTTCAGAAGGCCCTCAAGGCGCAGAAAAAGGTGTTTGAAACAAAAATATTATGCTAAAAATCATTTATCTCGCTATAAGCAAAGCAGTTTTTTTTTCTAATGATGAATTTTAGTGTGGGAATCTCTTTGAAATTCGTGAAAATAACTTTAACACAGTACTGACATTATCGGAGCACGCTACGTGCAAGCGTGTATTAGATATCATTGATCTGACAGTCACACTTCTTACTTGATAGATTCTGAAGGGAGTTCATGGCTCCAGAGTACGGAAGATCAGGACGTCCGTCCATTTCCACAGGCCGAAAACCTTCAGGCCACCGCGAAACCCGAAATATCCACGCAAATCTGTACCTAACAGAAATCGGTAAGAACAAACAAATTCCAGACCACGTTCGGAAATCCCAGAAATAAATCTCTCTTCTGAGAACCTATCGTTACACGTCTCTGGTACTTGTTTCAGCATGGATGCGTTCAACATCATAAAATTCCCGCTGACGACGGAAGCAGCGATGAAGAAGATCGAGGACAACAACACCCTCGTTTTCATCGTGCACACCCGCGCCAACAAGTATCACATCAAAGCGTCGATCAAAAAGCTGTACGACGTCGACGTGGCGAAGGTGAACACCCTGATCAGGCCGGACGGCAAAAAGAAGGCGTACGTGCGTCTGACGCGCGACTACGACGCACTCGACGTCGCCAACAAAATTGGCATCATATAATTTCTATCTCTCTTTCTGTTTAGAAATAAAAATTACGTCTTGTACTGATATAATAAAAATATCACTGCGGACAGATTGGACTTTATTTCACAACCCTTGCTTGAGATAATGAGAAGAGGTTATTATATAAGTTTTTTTTTTATATATATGAATAAACAATGAAGGGTTAAAAATTGATTTTTTTTGTCAGTATTTGTAAGATACGTACTTTTACCAACTGGGTGGGAAATATCGGCTGTTGATATTTCTCGAGAATATTACCATCTATCGAGTAGTAGGACGCAATTATTAGCTTTATGTTGCATTAGCCGATTAGCCGCCTCCTCGAGAGTACAAATGTCTCGTGTGACAGTGTCAGCTGAAGCAAGCTGAAGTTGGATGGAACAACAATGAGATGGGTTACATACTGTGCAAAAACAGAATAATGTTGTGTTGTTATTTAAGTTCGAATACATAAAATAAGTAATATAAAAATATTAATACGCGTATATGGTAAGTTATTACATGCCAAATAAATTTGCCAAGAAAAAAAATAAAAGAGAGAGTTCTAATATAAAGTTACTTATATTATTATAAGTTTATAATACGTGTATCGGTCATCAAAATATCATAATTAATGTCCAATAATTATCACAGATCACCGGAGTCGCAGGTTCGGTAAATAAAAAATATGACACCGACGTGGAACTCCAAGAAAGATGAGAGCATCTACAAGGCTGCAGGTGCCATGCACCTGCGCAAGTACGGAGAGTTCTTTGAGAATCTGTTGGAGAAGTCCTGGAAGGGTGATTCAACGTTGGAATACATTATAGAGGGTCCTCTGCGCCTGGTTTACAAAACGACAGAGGACATTGGCATCCTCTCCCTGGTGGAGATGGAGAACAAGGTGCTGTCCAAGCTGCTGGCGGCGGTAGCGGGAACGTGCAGGGAAATCAGATTGCTGAAGGTGGAAGCCGCTGGCTTTTATGCGAAGCTCTTCGCCCACGGGGAAAGGATGGACGACGATCTTGCCGGTGTAGCCAAACTACTGTCGGATCTCCTGGATCTGTCCGTTTTCACCAATCGTATGTCGGTCGTCGTGCACCTGACCACGCAACAGTTGGCGAGCCTATCCGGCGCCGTCCACGAAATCTATTTACCTGTCCTGCTCGAAGGCTTCATAGATCTGTTCGTGATCCTCGTGACTCTCGACGAGATCGTCGACGCTCAACCGGCAATATTGGACCAGTGGAAGAAGTACAGGATGCACGTGCGCTCGATGATGCACAATCCGTCGCAGTTTGGCGTCGCCGGGACGAAGCTGGAGACGTTCGATCATCTGCTCAAGGATCTGCAGGAGAAACTGCTGCGAAAGAATATGTTTTTGAAGGCGATCGAGCACGTGATGGACGTGAACAAGGGCGCGGTCATGAGCGAGCAGATCGTCAGTTATCTGAAGAACATGATCACGGATGTGGAGAGCAAGTCTAACGACTGTGCCGCGTTGAATAGGAACTGGATAAGGGCCAACGTCGGCGTCGCTGTGGTGATAAAGCTGTTCGGCGCTTGCGACAGGAAGCTGATCAAGAGGGTGACGGAGGCCAACAAGAGATTCTACGCAGTCACGTTGGTGGGGAACGTGATGTGGGTGCCGAGCAAGTTCCTCAGCGACGTCGTGCCGAAGGAGACCGGCAACGCCGTGCTGGGCCCGCAACTGGGCGAGAAGATTCTGCAGGCGAGGACGCAGAGATTGCCGGTCACGGTGAACAATTTGATACAGCGAGGGACGAGCTGGTGCGTGGAGATGCAGAGCATCGTCACGAGGACCAATCTCCAGGTGTCGGACATTGGGCAAAAGCGTACGCTGCTGACGGACCTGCTGGCACTGCTGTCCCAGATGCGGGAGATCGTCGCGTTCGTGACGAATCTACACGCCTCGCTGTCCAGGCCGATGAATCGCGGCACGGTGCAGCTGATCTGCAGGCTCATGGAACTGCAGAAGTCCCTGCAGACGATGTTCTACGCGCTCGGGCCGGTCGTGGTGCAATCGCAGGCGCAGGTGTTGCAATATTTAGCTTACTACATGCTAGTCATGCTGGAAACGGCGCGCAAGGCTCTCGTTCAGAGGGACAAGGGTTACAGCAAGGACCGGCTAGACGCGCTATCGCTGATAGGGCTGAGTATGCGGCTGATAGGCGGTCCAGCGAGCGCGGACAGGCGACTGATAGTGCGCTGCGCGTTAGCGTGCGCTACCCAGTTGACCGACACCTTCCGCGAGGAGGACGTGGTAAAGCTGCGGTTCCTATTGGACAGTTACGACGCCGTGGCCGAGTTGTACGAGCTGGTCGACGAGCACGGTGACTACTCGTTGCTGCTGCATCATCAGAACATGTTGCCCGCCTATCTCTCCTCGGTCGTCGACGGCAATACCGGCGTCTGTCACATTGCTCATCTGTTCGCTGCCTTCAACAGCGCCGTGGGCGAGCAGGAGTTTGCTGAGCTGAGGGTAAAACGCATCGCGGAACTCCGGGAGAGCCTGGTGAAGAACGTCCTGAAACCGGCCTGCCACGAGATCGAGACTAGCCTACGACTACACGTGCACGCTCATCTCAAACTGGACTCTACGAATCCCTTCAACATTGGTGCGAAAGACGGCGGCAGGGTGGTGCGAGTCCCGCCGCTGCCACTGGCCGAGAACATGATCTGCACGAAGAGATTCGTCGAGCATTACCTGAACGATATGTTTTACAATCTGACGACAGTGGCCCTGCACGATTGGAGAACCTACCGGACGATGCACGCGTTGGCCAGCTATAAGATGGGCCTGGACACGGTGCAGGATCATCTGCCGACGCAAACTCTCGAGCAGGGCCTGGACGCTCTAGAGATTATGCGCAACATCCACGTGTTCGTTTCCAGGTAATCAGAATTGTTAAATATGATATTATAAAAATTTGTATTTATGATATATTTAGTTTCGAAATTAATCAATATCGCATTTCGTCTTTCATCGTAGGTACCTATACAACCTGAACACGCAGACGTTCGTGGAACACAGCAGCGGCAACAAGCATCTAAACACCATCGGCATCCGGCACATCGCCAACTCAATTCGCACCCACGGCACCGGTATCATGAGCACCACAGTGAACTTCGTCTACCAGTTTCTGCGCGTGAAGCTGCATACCTTTTCGCAATTTCTCTTCGACGAGCACATCAAGTCGCGGCTGATGCGCGACATCAGGTTCGTCCGAGCGCAACGGGAAGCGGGCGCCGCTCCATACACATACGAACGAGCGGAGAAATTTCAGAAGGGTATCCGGAAACTGGGAATGACCGCCGATGGGTTGAGCTACCTGGATCAATTTCGACAGCTGATCACGCAGATCGGCAACGCGCTCGGCTACGTGCGGTTGATCCGTTCCGGCGGCCTCCACGCTAGCTCGAACGCGGTGTCCTTCCTGCCGGATATCGAGAGAACGGTGCCGTTTGAGTCGCTCTGTCGCGGACTGAATTATAGCGCCACGACGCAGGCCGCTGCCAGACGGTTGGAGAACGACATCGACGATCTGGTGCGCAACTTCACCGAGGGTATTCAATACTTCAAGCTACTGGTCGATGTGTTTGCATCGGCTTTCCGCGACGCCAAGTCCTATCATCTGCAACAGTTCTACGCCATCGTGCCGCCGCTAACGCTCAGCTTCGTCGACAATTCCGTATCCAACAAAGAGAAGATGTTCAAGAAGAACCAGACCGGCGCGGCTTTCACCGACGACGGCTTCGCCATGGGTATCGCCTACATCAATGCGTTGCTCGATCAGAGCTCCGAGCTGGACGGTCTTCATTGGTTCAAGACGGTGGAGCAGCACGTTGCCCAGGAGAGACTCGCCGCAGAGCGCAAGGATGATAACGGTGACGAGAAGCTCCAACAGACCAGGGCGCTCACGCTTCAACGTCTCACCGAGAGAAACGCCGAATTCCAGTTGTTATACTATAGTCTTTCCGGTGCCAGAGTGTTCTTCAAGCAACCCGATACGTAGCGCAAGACAATCTGCTCATTTTGATATTTCAATATTGTTGCTCTTGAGCACTAATTAGTTAAGTCGATTTCATGATTATTGGGAGAGAGATGGTTAGCACAGATCTCGACGATTTAGATGAATGTGCATTTGAAACCATTTCTTTCCTAATTGTTGAGTGCGATTGAAATTTTGAATAAATATAATCCCCACATTCCAGCATCTCTTCCGATTTATTCTCATACGTGTTTGCCGTCATAGCACATGTTGTAAATTACTTAGACTGCCTACGATCGTTTTTATAAATATTTTCTACATTCACGATATCGTTACAATATCAGAGCTTTGTTCAATAAATAATGGCTAGACTGAATGACTAGGTTTTTACGTCTAAAGGAGGTGCAATTACCACTCGCGATCGCAAGTAGAATCGAAAGGATAAATGAATGAAGGCGTCCAACATTCGTGTGGTGGTGTCGTCTTAAAATTTTGAATTCAATTACTCGTCGCAACACTGAACTGATAAGTACTATTTAATATAAGGCATTTGCAAATTATCTATAATAATGCAAATTTCGTAAGAATATAACAAGCCTTCATCCATTTTTTTTTCCAACGAATCAATCATCGAGAGACACGGTAGTGTCTCCAAGTACGCGCAGAGCGAGACCGACCGTGACTCTCTTTTACGCGACGCGACGAGTTGCGTATAACCGAGATTTTAAGATCTCAACAATGACTAAACGGTCTATTTCACCAGACCAAGTCTTCATTTTTTCGAGAATCGGATTGACAAAAGAATCACATTTCCTTTTCAATCCGGGTCGATGTTGCGTTTTTCTTTAAATTTCAATAAACTATTGTGCCTAATTAACACGCACTATCGGCGTACGATGCACATAGACGTATATATATATTTATATACACAACATCAATTACTTTCGTAGCCGTATATGCTAGAAAGCAAACGCATCGCGTACTTTGCGTACAATAAAAATTTTCATTTGTTTTAATCGTCATTTCGTAAAACGGTCCCCACCGTTCGTAATTCGAATCAAGTATTCTTCCAATATACCAATGACAATTCTATAGAGATCATCTCGCTCGATAGACTTCTGTAAAAACTTTCTTGCGCCAGTCTTCAAACGATTATACGCAATGATACGCAACAATACGCAATAATACGGATAATCGCAAGCAACGTACATCACAACAAAATATAAAATCTATGTAAAATAAAATTTACGTCACAACATCGTTAAAATATCACACTGAATTTATCAGAAACAGATCTGCGTCCTCTGAACTAGAAAATACATTAAGATTAATTAATGCACTAAGATTGATTAATGCTTTAAGATTAATTAATCCCTACGTGTACCTGCATAATTACCGAGATACGGGTTTTTTTGATAATTCTTTCGTCAAGCGTTTTACCTTGATATTCACCTTGTTCGGTGAGTCTTTTTTTTTTTGTCTTCTCGCTGACGCACCTTCAGGTCTTCAACCTTGCAATTCCATTATCTCTGTAGCTAATTGTCAGCCGTCGAGTGAGCTAGAAACCTAGAATCGCTAATCAACTTATATCTCACACGATCCCTGACGTAATTGTCCCGCAAGTTACGGTATAGATATGCTTCTCTCCGCGACATGTGACATCTAAATTATATTAAGCTGCAAATGTCGTTGAATTTTGCCGTCTTCACGTTGACGAAAGACAAGAGCGAATATATTCCAACAGGATCGTGTAGATATAGATCTCTCTTTAGGATTGAGGTTTGGATTGTTCTTCCGGGTCCAAAAGATCGTCGCAAGAAGCCGTCGGTGGTAACAATTGCCTGCCGCCACGTTTCTTGCTGCGAGTGAACACCTTCGTAAGTTGCGCGAATTTACGTCGGGATACTGCAAGGGGGTGTTCGTCGTTAGAGAAATAAATAAATCGCGCGTATATAGCTTTTAATTTAAACAACTGTATACCAATTCATTTGCTTACGTTTGCCCATATTTTTCAGTCTTTCTTTGAACAGATCCTCGTCGTCGTGACCGGTTTGGCTGCCGCCTTTCTCCAGCTTCGAGTCTACAAGAGAAAAAAGCGTTCCATTTTCTCTCTCTCTCTCTCTCTCGAGCTGCACCCCCCTTTTGCGAAATCTTCAATTTCTTTTCAATTCTTTACCGTGTTCCAACGTGGACAGAAAATCTTCATTCCAACGGAGCTCCGCCATGAACTCCTCGTTCTGCAGAAACATAGCGATCCTCTCATCCTCCAGCATGGAATTCTCTTGCGAATACGCCAAGTCAATACCGTCATCCGACATTTGCTGGGGGAGCCTTAGAAAGGTGTCTGGCAATGGTCCCAATAGCGGAGGCTGCCACTTTTGAATGCTCCTCGATTTGCCGGTGTCTTTCCTGGGCGACTTGGCGGTGCTCGGAAGTTCCTCCTTCTGCTCCAGCTCACTCCTGATTTTCTCGTTCTCGTTGTCGGTACTCATGGTGAGCAATTGATCGATCGTGGTGTCCACAGCTCCCTGATTGGATCTCAGCACAGCCTGCAAATGAAATGTGCAAATGTATACCTAAAGAATAAGACGACATGGCAGTACGTCGTATGTCAATATAGTCTCTTCTACGCTCCGACCTCTATCACATCGTCGTCCATCTGCGGAAACATATTCTTGAAATCGGCCATCGCTTGATAAAACTCCAGCGTCGTCTGTTGCTGCTGCTGCTGTTGTTGTTGCTGCTGCTGCTGCTGCTCCGTCGCAGAGGCCATAGTGAAGCTTTCGGAATGACGAGGCTACTGATAAGAAATCGGTGCTGTCAATGCCATGATTTTGCATATCAAGAACGCACGTAATCTATTCGTGTACGTGTACAAATACATACTCACGACCTGTTGACGGATTTTCAAGAAGTGACAGCTGCGAGAGCGTTGCCCATGCCTGCGAACACCGGTCTTCGCGTCGTCGTTGCTCTTAAGTAACGTGTCAATCAGCGGAATTAGCACGGTGTCATCTTTCCGAATCGTTAATCGGTCGAATGGACGTGCACACGCGTGTATTTGGTATACGACGCCGGTGCCGGCTTACGTCATCGTACGAACGTACGGCAGGAACATCGTGAAGGTGTCAACCTGTGAAAATCTACACCCGCGCTCGGCCCGTCTCGGCTGGTCCGAGGTCCGAGGTGGCGAGGTTTCATGGAACTAGAGAGACTCTTCGGGGATCGTTCGCCGCTCGTGCAATCGGGCCGCGTTTGAGCGTCGCGATTGGCTGCCCTTTGATCTGCGCAGTCATCCGATTGGTCGTCGCTCCTGGCGCCAATGCGCATCGCGAGGATGAAAAAGACAGGTTTCTATATTATCGACGTTGCCGTAACATCAGGATCACGCTGTAAATTTCAAGATTTACATCTGCATGGATCGTTATTGTTTATGTTATATTTACGCGACATTTTTCATACATTGTATATATAGAAATGTAGATTATTACATTATATCATATTGTATCATATTATATTACATTATATCATATTGTATCATATTATGGTAAATCTGAAGGAGAGCTCCCTCCTCACCGATTTCGCTGAATTTAGGCTTAATCGACGCGTTTTTGCACAAAACGAACGAATCTGGCAGAAAAAAGCCCCGCTCTGCCCCGCGAAACGAAATATTAACTGTTAAAGTTGACGACTATCAGGTTATGAGACCTGTCATACCGACGCGATGTAGCGACTACGGACATGCTCCGCGACCACATGCGCGCATGTCCCGTGGTCACGTGATGTACTTGAGCGCTCAACCTCAATGACATATTATATAGCCTGCGTTCCTTTTGATGCTTTCAGCGCTGTAAGCATTATTCTATCTCCGTTGCACATTGAATATCAAATAGAGATGGAGCGACGCTTTCAGCGCTGAAAGCGTCAAAAGGAACGCAGCCATATTGTTCTGTGCAATTCCAAAATATTTATAATGCCATATTCAGTAGAGCAATTATATAGTCTTCCGTGGCTACTGGTTCAGGATGATGTTGGTGAGGAGGGAGCTCTCCTTCAGATTTACCAAAAGATTAAATAAACGATTGCCTTTACTCTTGCGCGACGGATTCTTCCGCGACGTAATCTCATCTCGATATTTCTAATATATATCATTATTTTTTTATTTATACAAAACATTATATAACATTGTAAGCGATGCGGAATCATATTCTATGACAGTATCCTAACACATTTATAGTGTATTATATAAACATGGTAAAATAGGCTTAATATTAAATATATAGTTCTTTTTTTAAATAAAATCTTTTAATTTTTTAAATATTAATACAAATAGAATCTAGGATTAATACATTAATTTAAAACAACTGCACAACATATCGAGACGAGCGTGGCCTAGTAGACAGCGCACTGGTCTACTG